>NC_062192.1:8718066-8740566 GCF_912470025.1 Vespa velutina | reverse complement strand
CGCACATTCTTAGTATACGAACGATATCAAACTGCATTTCTTTTTGTCTCTCTCTCTCTCTCTCTCTCTCTCTCTTTCATACACACACATATATACACATACAGATATACGTACGCATTTACGCACACAAACAGACAAATACGAACATTTTTATGAATAAATATATATGCATTCGATATTTCCAAAGAATAATAAATATCTATTATCAAGATAATATTATATCGATTTCATATTAATAAATCAGTCGGTAAAATAAATACGTGTTCATTTATATAAGTATTCTTTACTTAACAGATACTTGAATATATTTTTTTTTAATTTTATAATCGACGATATAAAAATTAATTTCACCGACTACAGTTACGAACATATGCACACGTACATATATACTACGAAGTAAATGGAGATCACTTTTTTCTGATCGACAACAAACAATGAGGAGTAAACGTTGATCTAACAATCATCGTTCCATTTCAAATACTCTCTGCCATTAATCGGGACTCGTTCGAAAAAGATTCAAAATAAAAATGGACGATAGAAGAATTTCACGGATCTTCGAGAGAATATATAAAATATTGACGGATACAAAGAGTCGTCTTATCAAGATACGAAGTACAATGCTTCGTATATGTTTTTTTTCTTCTTATTTTTTTCTTTATTGTTTGTTTTTCTTTTTTTTTTTTCATTCCTTTCTTTGCGATGGACTAACGATCTAACGGTCTAATGAAGTTGTTTCAAGCGACGTTGAACTCTTTCTTTAAAGCGTGAAGGCGATACAAAACGATAAGAAGAGAAACTATACGCAGAAAGAGTGAGTGAGAGAGATAGAGAAAAAGAGAGAGAAAAGAGAGAGAGAGAGCGAGAGAGAGAGAGAGAGCGAGAGAGCGAGAGAGCGAGAGAGAGAGAGAGAGAGAGCGAGAAAGCGAGAGAGAGAGAGAGAGAGAGAGAGAATAGACTCGCGAAGAAGAAGAAGAAGAAGAAGAAGAGAGACGAGGGAGGTGACTGTGATGGCGGGCCGTTGGCCAAGCCTCGAAACGAGAAGAGAATCGCTCGCGGCCGCAATTAATCACGCCGGAAAGAGAGCTCCCTTCCGGGGTTTTATTAACCAATTACCGAGGGTACGCAGTATATTTGATGATGCTCCAAATAAATAGCCGGCAAACAGTGCCGGGAATTCATTAGCGAATCGTTCGGCCATTAGCATCATCCTCGTAAGTTTATACAAGAGACGGATCGAAACTATTAAGAAAATTTTCTAATATCGTCATAGTCAATGATGATTTCGTCATTCTAATTGAAAGTAATCGAATGTCGACGAGTAACCAATAAGACGTAATTAAATGTAATCGTTTACTTATCATTTATCATTATTGTTTTTTTTTTAGATTCTTCGTTAAACTCTATCTTTATCATTTTTACTTGGGTATATGATGTATTAATTTTTTTTTCTTCTTTTTGTTTTTCATTCGTCGTAAAATTTTAGTGTCATCTAAAAAATATATTATTCGAAAGTTTTCGTTGCATCCTTTATAAATATAGTATAAGTACTTACATACTTATTCTGTGTATTTGCATGTTGCGTTGTAGATCGAGTAGTGTCTAAAAGTAAAAATAAAATAAACGTGAGAAATATTTCGTTATTTCTTATAAAGACTCCCTCTCTCTCTCTCTCTCTCTCTCTTTCTCTCTCTGTACAAAGTACATATTATGTACTATATAGTAAATATTATAGAGAACCGATTGGTTTTATGGCTTATATGGAATTACATGAATAACTGAAAAAGAAAGAAGAGGAACATTTCTATCCCTTCGTATCGTTTATCTATCGTTAATATTTGTAATGTCTTTTGTCTTCGACATTTGTATCTTGTTTGAAAATCAATTATTTTAAAATAAACCTATATATATAACAAAAATATATACCTTCGTTGAAAATTATATACATATATATATATATATATATATATATATATATACCTAGGTGTTATTACGTAATAGTATAGTACCGTACTTACAAACGTGTAAACGATAACTTTCGTCGACGATAACGAAATAAGATTTCAAGAGGATTTTCCTTTCACGTTACAAGATAGGAAGTTCCCTCGTTCATCAGAAAGGATTGTCGGATGATCAATTGGATATTGTCGGTGGTCTCTCTCTCTCTCATTCTCTTTTTCCCTCTCTTTTTCCCTCTTTGCCGACCCATTAGTCCGGAGACGCGGGGATCGGATAATTAGCGGAGCATTCGCCGGATTCTAACCTCCGTCTTCGTCTTCTTCTTCTTCTTCCTTCTTCCTGCACGAAGGCACGAAGAGTCCTTAATAATTGTAACTGGACACGGAGCCAGCAGCTTCACCTACAGCGTAGCCTTTCTCCTTCCCCTGACGTCGTTCCTCTGCCGCTGTCTTCTACGGCGCGCTGCCCACTTTACAATACACTTTGTCCATCTGCCTTTTAAGGAGTGAAAAAATGAAAAAAGGGGGCGTGGTCAGAGAGATCAAAGGGTGCCGCCGCTGCTGCCTCCACCACCATCGGTCCAGCGAGCACGAGAGAAAGAGAGAGAGAGAGAAAGAAAAAGAAAAAGAGAGAAAAAGAGAGAATAAGAAAGACAGAGAAAGATATATATATCTTTATATATATATATATATATATATATAGTGGATCCAAGAGAAGCGAGATGAGAGGTACGAGAAGAGTGAGAGAGAGAGAGAGAGAAAAGGTGAGATGAGACCAGATGAGCCGCACAACCGCAGTGCTATCCCACCGCATGCTACGAACTCCGGCAGGCTCGACCCATTCTCCAAGACGTGTCCACGAGTCTCTTAACACGATCGTGATCCCGAGAGGATCGATTCACAACGATCTTCGATAAATTTCATTTCAACTTCGAATATCTTTTCAACTCTATTTCGCCGTGTTATTAGACAAAATTCTTAGAGAGAGAGAGAGAAAGAGAGAGAGAGAGAGAGAGAGAGAGAGAGAGGGAGAGAGAAACGACCGAGAAAGATCATTTGAAGAATTATTGTGGATGATCGTATGGGATATGTGACAGTTTTAATTAAAAAAAATTAAAGAAATCTAATTAACTTTTTCTTTTCTTTTTATTATTTTATCTTAGTATCCACTACCACGAGTGTGGATCCAATTGTTTCATTCGATTTTTTATTCATTCATTTATTTATTTATTTATTTTTGTCTTTTTCTTTCGAATTCGTTCCTTCCCGAGGATGTCAAGTTCAATCGAATTTCTCTTTTTCTGTCTCGGACGAATTAAAATTTTGTTCGATCTACTCTAAACTAGAATTAGCGAGAAAGATAGAGACAGAGAGAGAAAGAGAGAGAGAAAGGAAAAAATTTTGGCACGATATTTGAACTCTCGAACCACGGTGGTCCAAGCTCTTCACCCCACTTCTCTCTTTTCTTTCTCTCTCTGTCCCTTTCTCCCTCCCTTTTCCTTTCTTTCTCTTTCTCTCTCTCTCTCTCTCTCTCTCTCTCTCTTTTTCTTTTCTTTCCGCCCCAGGCAGAGTGTTCTTCCAAATGGTCCCTTACTTTTACTACATAGCGTGCCAGCCACGCATACGAGAAAAGAGGGACGACGAGGTGGATCCCGAGGACGACCACAAGAGGTCCGTGAATGGGTGTCTCGTAGGTGAGGAAAGGTGAGTGGACTGTCGAAGCGATAGTCTATCTCCCTCTCTCCTCTCTCTTACGTACATATACATATATATATATACATATACATGCATACTATCGCACATATTGTAAGTATAAAGAACGAAGCTATAGAAACGCGCGGAGCCGCGGCGGCAACCCCTTAAGCCGGTTATTGATCCATTCTGTTCTCGCTAGCAAATTACTCGGTATTAGTAGTGATATACAAATTAGGACGTAGTAGAAGAAAGAACTGGTGGAATAGCATATGGGATACTTATTTCTCTGTTATTCGTGAAACGCGACTGGGAACGCGAAATTTCTTGTTTTCGCGGCACGAGACCGCAGATATCAAGGTGGACGAAAACAACGACGAAGACGATGACGAAGACGAAGCCGACGGTAGGACAAGACGCTCTGAATGGCCGATTCTTAAATGATCCCTAAACGTGTTTCCTTTCGGCTATCGGTCCCTTTTTCGCGGGAAGAAGAAGAAGTAGTAGTAGAAGAAGAGGAAGAAGATGAAGGCCAGTCTTTCATCTTGAGAGCATGCAAATTGAGACGCTCATCTCGCGATACTCATTCTTGACGTCTCGCCTTTCGCGTGTCGTCTGATCATTTCACATAGCTAATTTCATCTTAAACGCGCCGAAATTGCACCGAACCGAATTAGGAACTGAATTATTAACGAGATCGAGCTTTCACGTGTCCTTTTTCTTGGTTGAATTTTCTTGTTTTTATTTTCTTTTTTTTTCTTTCCCCTGTTTTTCTTTTTTTTTTTTTTGTTTTCTTCTCTTCTTCTTCTTTTTTTTTCATCGAAAAGACCGAGCAAGATTCGTCGTGGAAAGAAAAAAATTATGTGGATGTACGTACTTACTTACATACGGACATGTATACATTATATATATATATACATATATATTTGTATATATATATATGTATATATATATGTATATATATGTATGTAGATGTCTAGATAGACGAGATGGCTCGGTAAAATTAACGACGAACACGACACACGGAGAAAGTTTCGATGTCGTGTACTTACAAAGTTTGTTACCTGTTGTAGGAGGAGAGGGAGATCATATTTATTGCAGCAACAGCAGCCAGTAGCGATGCACCGACGGTAGCCGGTAAGCCGCGTAGAGGTAGGTAGGTAGGTTCGGCTACTCGTCGAGGCTCGCATACACCAGCATTATTTATTTATGCGTAACTGCGCCCGTTGGTACCAGCAATTTTCCATCGGACAGAGAACGACTACGAAAGTTGAAGCTGAAGCAGGGAGAAGAGGGTACTGATAGTAGTATTAGTAGTAGTAGTAGTAGTAGTAATAGTAGTAGTAGTAGTAGTAGTAGTAGTAGTAGTAGTAGTAGTAATGTAATGGCGAGGATATAAAGGGACAGAACGCGGAGTACGATCAACTACGTTACCTTTTCTATAGTCATACTACCGGCGCCCAGTAATTAGTTCACAACTGCGAAGCTAACGACGATGTAGAACGATTCTCGTACCAATAGAAAAACAGCTCGATTAAACATCGATTGGAAAAAAAAAGTTTCGAACAGCGCAAAAGACACGTTTATTATCCCCCGTAGTCGATTATCAATGCGATAAGACGATTTAATTGGCTTCGTTGTTCGTTCATCGAGCAACGGGAAACTTTCTATTTAAGTATAAATATATAAATATATAAATATATATATATATATATATATATATATATATATATATATCGCGTGCCGCAAATCGTTTATGCAGATCTTATCTCAGCTCGCGAAATCGATGAATCACGTTTGATCGTTCGTAGTAGCTCTGTCTTCTTCTCTTTCTTTTTGTGTCCCTTTTTTCTCTCGTTTCTTCCCTCCCATTCTTCTTTTTTTTTCTTTCTTTTTCTCTTTTCATTTGAACGCAATTCCTATTCAAGGAGAGGAGAGGAGTAATTTATATCGTTATGATATAAATATTGTATGAAAGTGTACGATGATTTTATGGGATCGGGGTAAACTTTAAAAAGTTTTTTCCCTCGAATGGATCGAGCGATTTCCGGTAAATGCATGGATAAATTATCGATCATCACCGAGAGAGAAATAGAGAGAGAGAAAGAGAGAGAGAGAGAGAGAGAGAGAGAGAGAGAGAGCGGGAGAAGTTTTTCATTAAACATCTACGTTGAAAGTTTAGTTTTTCCTTTCCAATGTGAATTGTTTTAACCCTTACCGTTCGTCGAGAGAATGTCGATGAACTTTGAACGTTTCAATGACATTCGAGCATTATCTACATCGAATGATTTCCTTGCGGGAAATCGTACGATTAAATATTTATTCAGTCCTTTTCTGTTTTCTTTCTCATTTTTTTTGCGAATAAATTGTATTGGTTTTAACAATGTATATCTCCTAAATAAGATATATATATATATATATATATACATACATATACACATATATATTCAATGTATATTCAATGCGGATATCAGATTCTCGACAGATGATGCGTTTCGACAGTCAAGAACGGAAGATAGAAAATGCTTGTACTTACTTACTTACTTACTTACTTACTTACTTGTTATTCCGCGATGTAGAAAACAGGCTTACGTACTTAGCGAGTTATTCAACGATTACTACGTAATAAGATAAGTGATGTTGTGCGGATAACGTATAATAAGCCAAAGCATATATGTATGACTCGGCCGCTTCTGAAGCAGCACGAGTAACAGCTTCCGTAACTCGGGTCTTTTAATCCGCTCGCATGGACGAGAAGCGAGCTCATCCTACGATTGTCCTTAGAAAACATAAGCTTTAAAATAATGGGAGGTTTCTCTTATAAAGCTTGATGGATGGTTTAGCACGTAATTGGTTCCGCCGTGGCGATTGCGAGCGTGCACAACTGCAACCATTGCTACTACGAGTCACTAACACTAACGCAATCACTCCTACCAAGCTCACCATTGCCATCGCCATCGTCGTCGCCATCAAACGACAAGGACATGGTTTCTACGATAAGTAAGTACAAGATAGGCGTTCACGTTACGTTCGCGTCGATTTCCGATAACGCGCATCCGTGAATCGTCAATTCAAAGACTAACGGTTCTCTCCAAGAACATAACTGGCAATGACACGCTCGACGAATGGCGTTCTCCTTCCTGTTACCCACCTACCTATCCAACATCGGTAATTCGACGAATCTAAATCACATAAGAAATACGGTTATAGAATAATCATTTTATTTAATAATATTATTAATTTCTTTGATATAATTATCATTAATTCTAATTAAAAGAACTAATCTTCGGAATAAATCTTGATTATTATTATTAATAACATTATTCCCTTAGATTGATAAAAGTACGATTAATATATTCATTTTTATATGTACGAAATATATAAGTAAATAGACTAAAGAATAAGACTAATAGAAATAAAGAAAAATATCACGATGTAAAAATTCGCAGTTTCGATCGAACTCGATTCGTGCAATTCAACAGTACAATGGCGTGTTACACGGAAGTGACATACGTGGAGACGTTGGAGAAAGGAGGTGGAAAGGAAAAGGAAGAGGAAAGAGGGGGAAGACGAAGACGAAGACGAAGACGAAGACGAAGACGAAGACGAAGACGAAGACGAAGACGAAGACGAAGACGAAGACGAAGACGAAGACGAAGACGAAGACGAAGACGAAGACGAAGACGAAGACGAAGACGAAGACGAAGACGAAGACGAAGACGAAGACGAAGACGAAGACGAAGACGAAGACGAAGACGAAGACGAAGACGAAGACGAAGACGAAGACGAAGACGAAGACGAAGACGAAGACGAAGACGAAGACGAAGACGAAGACGAAGACGAAGACGAAGACGAAGATGAAGATGAAGACGAAGATGAAGACGAAGAAGACGACGGGAACGAAGAAGATACGAAAGTGGTCGCGCCATGCGTTCTGAAACCGCCATCTTATCCAATGGCCGAAGGATGTGGTTATTAAAATTGCAGGGCAGAGGAGGAACGGACCGGACTTCCTCGAGGTAGTAACGAGTGTACGGAAGAGAAAGAGAAGATAGAAGGGAAAAGAGTAGAGAGTATGGGGATTAGGGGACAGGGTAAGAGGGAGTGTGTAAGAAACGTCCTGTCGTGAGAGAGACCTCGTTTCGTTTGCACGAAAAAAATATTTTTTATATATACATATGTGTCATATGTTTATCATTTATTTTTTTCTACATTATATACGATATATTTACCATGTATGATATGTTATATGTTTTTTTTTTCTTTCGTATAGATAATATTTTATATTCGTATAAAACAATAAAAGAATTATTTGTTTTCAATATTTTTTATACAACGAAGTTCGTCAACAATATTTCTCTTTTCGATGTTTCAACAATTGACGTGACTCAGAGTATATAGGTATAGTTAGTTGCACGCACTGGAATCGCTCTCGTGTGTCATTAGCCCCCGAGACAAAATCGCGAGTGCAAAAGCGTTTTGCTCGCACAACGGAGAAAAGTCGTGAGAGAGTACGTTCTACTTGTTTCGGGGTCCCCCCTCGAAGAATTTTGTCCTCTTTGAAATCCATCCTCTCGTATCTTTCTTTTTTCCTTTCTTTTCTTTTTTCTTTTTTTTCTTCATTTGTATCTTTTTCCTTTTTTCTTTTTTTTTTAATACGATGAATACACACCCGGTCTTTCGTTTCTTTCTACGTTTTTTACGTTTTTATAAGAAGAGAGAAAAAGAGAGAAAGAGAGAGAAAGAGAGAGAAAGAGAGAGAGAGAGAGAGAGAGAGAGAGAGAGAGGGAAAGAGAAAAAAAGTAAATTGCTCTCTGGTTCGCTTGTTTTTTTATTTAGTTTTCTTTTCTTTTTAGTTTATTTTTCTTTCTTTTTTTTGTAGAAACGTGGAAGAAGGAACCGGAAGACGATGGCTGAAAATGATCTTTTGCCGATGAGTGTCGCCAAAAATAATCATCTTCTTCTTTCACGACTAAGGGAATGTGAACGTAGCGTGGCACACGCACGTTATTGTACATTTGTTAACATGCAAAAGTTTTATCGACTCGTCTCGACTCGATTGCTGAAGTTCATTGTAATAAAACAGATGATACCTAAGATTCAGAAGAGAATTTGTATTATCCGACGAAGAGGTAACTTTGTCATTGTATCGATCGATAATAATACAACTACCCTCCCGACGATCTATAGACATCGGTTACTCATTATGCCAAGGGTATTAACCTTAAGCCAGACAGACTCGTCAGTTGCGAACACGCGAGCTCAGCGTTCGTCGCAAGGAGAGAGAGAATTTTAGCTTTACGAACGGTCGGCCATACTACGATCGAATATTCTCTTTTCCTTTCTCTCATTTCTATGATTAATTAATTTACTTTTACTTTCAATTTTTCTCTCTCGTCTGACTTTTCTCTCTTTCTCTCTCTTTCGACATGTAGGATTATAAAAAAAAAAAAAAAGGAAGTATTAACTGCTCGAACTTGCCTTCTTTTTTCTTTCTTTTCTCTTTTCTTTTTTCAGATCTTTCTTTTATGATTATTCGTTGAAATGGTCGAATAATATCCTCCCCCTTTTATCTTCTTCAAGAAGACTGAAAAAATTTGAATATTATACCTTAATTTCTTAATAAGTCCAACGAGAAAATCATTGACGTCTGATAATTATAACATCAACGATATCGATGACGATGTCTTCTAGACAAACCTGATCTACGCATCGAATTTACGGATTGTATAAGATTCGTCGGTAAGTACGCGCGTGCGTCGTTTGAAATCCAAATTTTTCCAAAGGAAAAAATATCTTCAACGATCGACAATGAGACACGCGGTCATTATCGAATTAGTCAAAGCGATTACGACGGTACTTAACAGCCAAGAGAACGAAGTCAATGTGTGAACGAACTAACGGGCGGCCGTTTAATGATAGTTGAAAGATTAGACCTGTACACGCGAAATACTCGTAGTCTCGTAAATATTGCGAGCGGGGGGAGAGGTTGGTAGTGGTGGGGGGAAATCGATAAGCAAGCGTACCGTGCTGGTTTCCACCGTGATCAAGAGAGATAAACCGGGAAGATCCTAGTGGCAAATAATTTAGCTGTTTAACGAGTTCGATCGAAGGACGGGTAAGCTTCGTGTCTAAGGATTTGTTGGATTTCAAAGAAAACTTAAGATAAATGGAAGGAAAACAAAAGAAAAAAAGAAAATGAAAGAGAACGATCGATTCGATTTTACGATTTCCGTGGGATAGTTACGAGAGTAAAGTTGAAATATTTTTTCCCTGTCTTTTGGTATATAAACAGTGGCAAAAGCACGGTTTGGCCGCAAGGCTTCCTGCCTTCCGAGCATGTCGTAGGCGTAAAGAAGAAAAAGAATGAGAAGTAATAGGTTACTACCTTACAGCCTGTAAGCCTTTCTCGTTTGGTAGTTCTTTGTCCGTCCAAAACAAACGACCGTTAAAACGTTTTTGCATGACGAAAAGTCGAAAAGAAAAGTGTCGAATCCGGCATGATACGTGGTCTTTTATGAAGAACAATGTATTGGGAGTGTAATAGGTATATACGTATGTTATATGTGTATTTGTGTATCGTCGTACGTACGTACGTGTTTGTACAATATGTGTGATATGTAATACGGATATAAGAAAGAGAGAAAAAGAGAGAGAGAGAGAGAGAGAAAGAGAGAACAACCGGAAGTGTTTTATGGAAAAATGACAGTGTCCGTTTTATCCTCGAAGAGCGGTCGTCGGCCATATTGCACCCCCGCCGTGTCCCAACCCTCTCGATCGAGCGATGCACGGCCGACCGCCATCGTAGTTATTATTTTCAAAGGCTTCTAATTTCCGGCTTTATAAGGTAACACGCCTTCAATATTCTTCATCGAGGACCCTACGACGAAACATCGTCCGTTGAATTTTTTCATCGTCATCTTTTTTTCTTTCTCTCTGTCTCTCTCTCTCTCTCTCTCTCTCTCTGTCTTTCTCTCTCTCTCTCTCTCTCTTTCTCTTTCTTTTTTCTTCTTCTTCTTCTCTTTTTCTTTTCCTCCTTTCGTTATAATTTGAAGTTGAACAACGATGAAAAAGAGGACGAGAAGAATTTTTCTGTATGCACGCGTGTGTATGTGTGCTCGTGTCAATTATAGTCCATTTCTAAACTATTCAGTTTCTGACAAAATACCGTATATCATTGTAAACTGTAAGAACAGAAAAACGAAATACGGGTGAGCAACAGCAAATGTACATATTCCGCTTGACGGAAATTCTCGGAAGATCTTCTAGCGAGAAGATTTTCTTTCGCTTATAATTGCACAGTGTAAATGGTTTCGTCGCACGAAGACACGAAGCCAAAGGAGCTCTAATCATTTGCGGACGCGAAAGAAGGAGGATCCGTTGACGTTGGGATTAATTTTACTCATGATTGTCTCTTCTGATTTCCTTTGTGAAAGCGCGGGACGTAAATAATTTCTTTACCTTCTTTAATGATTCTATGAGACTCAATAGAAAAATATTCGTTATTCAATTATCTATGGGTATAGAAATTTAAATAAATCGTGTAAGTTAATTATTATCGTATATTTAGAGGATTCTAAATAATTCCTTGTCGATAATTTGTTTTTAATTTTTTCGTTTTCCTTAACAAAATTATTATGTATTTTTTAATTGTTTGCCATGTGATAAATCGAAAACAAAAAATATAAATATATACAATCGTTGATAGAACGATATATATTCGTAATAGAAATTTTATGTTATTGGTGTTAACTATATCCTACCTATATGAAGGTTTCCTTGACGAATCAACGCAATGGTCGCGAGTAGGAAGCCATTTTGTTACCAAAAGAGGGAAAACGAGCCAAAGGTAGATAAAGTTTTCTCTCCCTCATTTTTCTCTCTCTCTCTGTCTTTCTCTCTTTCTCTCTCTCTCTCTCTCTCTCTCTCTCTCTCTCCCATGAAGATGTAGAACATTGTCCGTAGTTTGCGAATAGGCTGTAGGGCTCGATTCCTTCAATATTTTATGCTACCGATACCGTCGGCCATCTTGTCTGCCGTGCTAGGGAGCATTAAACAACAAGGGTTGTTAGCCTCTTTATCTATAGCTTCGGTCGTTCTTTTATATACGTATTCTCACCCCCTAGACGTAAGGACGTAATAGATGTACATTCTATTTAGAATGAAGTAATGCTAGGTTAACTAATTCTTTCATTTTTTTTTCATTTATAAGAGATAACGAATGAAGTTTTTTTTTTTTTAATTTTTTCGATAGAGCGATTCTGTGAAAAAAAAAAACAAAAAAAAAATGAAAGAAAAACAAACATATATAGAAATACAATTTATAATCTTTGTGAATGATTTTTAATTGAACATACGATAATTGAAAGAAAAAAACAAGAAAGAAAAAAGTGAAATTCTTGGAATATACGAATTTTTATGGGGGGGGCGACCGTCACCGTCTCGTGTTGTTTGAATTTCGTTGGTGTCGGAGCGAACGTAAAAAGAGGTGATTGGCCCGAGTGTGCTCGTTCGTGTCGTGACGAGATCCAATAAAATCCGAAGTGCAAATAGAACTCGGTGAATCGTTGAAATTGCTTGAGGGAAAATTGCCGTTCTCAATGCGAATCGAAGCCGCGTCTTCGGGGTGCCGATGATTGCTGTCGGGCTCTCATCTGCATCTCCCAAATTCGTTACCGGCACGAACCGAAGAAACAATCTTCTTTACGTTTCTTCTTCTTTTTTTTTTGTTTTCATTCCCCCTCCCTCCCTTCTCTTTACTTTCTTCACCTTCTTCTCTTCCTCGTCCTTTATCGTTTTCTTCCTTCTTTCCTCAAATTTCTTTCGTTTTTAATACATATTTTCCTCAATTTTGAATATTTTTTGAAAGAATGCTTCAACAATTTTTTTTTTTATTTATATATATATATATATATATTTCTTTTTTACGCTTTTGTATTTCTTTATTGTTTGTTCGTTTTAAACGTGAATAACGTTGATAGTTGGAGGAAATTTTTCGCTCGCGACACATCGAGAGCCACGAAGCGCTTTCTTCGAGATTGAGATATTATAATAAAGACGGGCGAATGAACTCGCCCCGACCAAATTGCTCTTCCACCGATGGAGGGAGAAAGAAAAAGAAAGAGAAAGAGGGAGAGAGAGAGAGAGAGAGAGAGAGACTGACTGACTGCAATTCACCGTAACCCATTATACCTATCAGAGACAAGCTCGGCGAATGAAGTCGTGTCTATCTCGCGAACGCTTCCGTATCTTTCGACGATGGACTTTTGGTATAATTAAAACGAGACGGAGGATAATTTACATCCTAAGAATGGAATTACATCGAACTTCGTATAAGAATTTTTATTTCATTTTCTATTAGATATTTAGATGGTGCCCTATTTATTGTTTCTGAATTGATTCCGATAGTGAAATAAAAAACGAAAAGAAAAGAAAAAATATAAAATAAAATAAAATAAAATAAAATAAAATGAAGAAAGTCGAAGCAAGTTAATAACAATGAACATGTGTTAGACGACCATTTTCCGATTTCCTCGTATAGCTCGATAAAATTAAACGAAAACTTTTATATTATTTTTCCTCTATACTTTCCCCGTCTGTTCCTTTACCATCTCTCGTCCCTCCTATCTTTCGTCTCTCCCACCACTAACACCACCCTCATACCTCGCTTTTTCTTCGTTTGCTTTAAAAATAAGTATAATATCATTGTAATGACGGGAAGGCCGTGGGTTGCAATTAATAAAACGAAAAAATATTCAATCTCATACAGAGTGATAAAGACGGAGTGCAAGAGATAGATAGAGAAAGAGAGAGAGAAAGAGAGAGAGAGAGAAAGAGAGAGAGAGACAAGTACGAGCGTGCACGCTTTGGATTAAGGATTCATCTTCCTCATTTTCTCCTTTCTCCCATCTTCCTCTATCCTCTTAACTCTACCCGTCTAGCGCGATTTTTTTTCTTTGCTCTTTTTTTTTTTTTTTTTTTTTTTTTTTTTTTTTTTTTTTTTAATCCTATTTTTTTTTGTTTCTATTTTTTTTTTTTAATCTTTTTCCCCCCAAGGCCTGTACGTGGACGCGAGTACCATCACCAAGGCAATTGAGATTAGAAAACGTCATTAGAACTTTACCGCTTCTGTGTGCCATTGCCGATGAACAGAGAAAGAATGATAAATAAAGAGAGAAAGAGAGAGAGAGAGCGAGATAGAGAGAGAGAGAGAGAGAGAGAGAGAGAGAAAGAAAGGTTGATCACAGACGAGCGTCCGTTATTATCCTCCTTTTAATAGAAACTTTTCGCGATACGAAAGTAATTAGTGACGACGAGTCATCCGCGATGAGAAGTTGAGATTTCGTTCGGTAGATACCGTCGACTTATTAGATCTATTAGGTTGAAGGGTTAATTATTAGCTCCGAGTGAGATCTAATGTCAGTTCATTTCGTTTATCGAATAAAATCTAATCGAATCGAATCGAATTGAATCGAATCGAGTCGAGTACAAGTGATAATCGGAATTACATTCGAAAGAAAATTTTCTTATTAACGTGATCTTTTTAAAAAATTGTTTAAAATTGTTTTACACGTGTGTCCAATTATATAATGTGCCATTTGAGAAAAATCAATCAATCGTTCGTTATGATATGGTCGAAGTTATATCGGATCGTAAGAATTGCCATAATTAGAAATAATTAATATAATAAATACATTTTTCTTAACGCATAATAATCTTCTAGAATAACAATTGCATTGTTACGTATAAGTGATAGGAAAAATAAAGATTAAATCTTAGGATTCATTTTTACAATTTGAATATTTATACTTTGTAATTTGAATTAATAATCTACACATTTCGATAGATTTGATATATTTTTATATTGTATTTATAACATTTTAAAAATATATTTCGATAATAAATTGAAAAATATTGAATTTTTTAATATATCGCCGTGCGTGCATGTCCAGAAAAATCTATGTCTAATCTCGTTGCTGATAGAATGACTCGACACCATATTAAGATTCGGTTGTGTACCGACAAATACTTCGTCTCTCTTTAATTACACGTTATATTGGCATATATTTTTTTCTGATTTAAATTAATTATTTACTGTTTATTAATATTAATTATTTATTTACTGTTTATTAATATTAATAATTTATTAATATTAATCTTAAATATTAAGACCGTCTTTGGGAATGATTTAGAGAGAGAGAGAGAGAGAGAGAGAGAATTACGTGAGAATTGTAGATTCGGTGTTTGTTGTTCATTGATAGAAAAAATTTTTTTGTTATCTTTCCACAATATTAATATTAAATTATTTTTGTTTTGTCTAAATTAATTTTTTATGAAGTATATTTACATCGACTGCAGTCATACAGTTCAGTGTTCTTTCGTATATATAAAGTTTCTTATTTTTTTTTCTTTTTGTTTTTTTGTAAGCAGTCACAGACCGCTGTACTTATGAATAGAAAAATAATATATTGATAATTAAAGTTTTTTAATTAATGAATAATTATTTGTATTAGTATCAGTTTATCACGAAAAGTTAATCAAGAAAATAATAATATTTCCTTCTTAAGAAGAATGTCGATAAGAAAAATTTGTTCAATAGTTTTAGAATATTTTTATAAAAAATCAATTTGTTGTTTTTTTTTCTTAATTTTATTTTTTTTTTTGTAGTCTCTTCCCAAATCATCCTTGCATTCGATATCTATGATAATTACAACCTATACCAATTTCGATCTACTTCGATGTCCGTTCTACCTCATTTTCGACCTACTCTAGATCAACCTCCCTTAATTTCAACCTACAGCGTCGACTTACAGAGTGTTTTGAAACCATCATTGAAAAAAATTCAAGTCCCTCTGGTGACCATTTGAAAATGTGGAGAATAAAAATTACAAATCTTCGTTGATGTGGGTTACTAGTTGTAATTTTTTAAATAGATTATTTGCAAGATTATTTAACTGTATGATATATAATAACGTTAATAATGAACAACACGTAATAATATATATATATATATATACACTTATATATATTTTTTTTCATTTTCTTAAAAAAAATTAAATAGAATAATGAACATACAATTTTATGATTAAAAGAGCATGTAAATGAATATAACGTGCTTTATCTAACACTAATTCTAACACATAGATATTAGCAATATATAAATATCGGTATATAAAATAAAACAAGAAGAAGATTTGCGACGGACTAGGAAGTAACAAAGCGTGTCTGCTTTCGTTAAATTAATTAGAGTAGTTGCTATCAGAAAGAAAAGATCATCCTATAGAACTTCGTAATATAGATATAAAGGATAAAAATAAAGTTTTTCGATATTTTAAAGTTTCGATGATCTCAAATTATATACATAAAAATTTGTTGTCTTCGTAAAATGAAAAAGAAAGAAAAAAAAAAAAAAAGAAAATAGTGTCATTAGTCCGTAGTCCTAAATGATTTATAAGTTCTAATTATTTTTTGTTTTAGGTTTTTTAGCTTTTTCTAATTATTAATTTACTAATTGCCGTTTCTCTATCCAATGCTACCTGAATTTTGATTTATGCTTGTGCCCAGATGTTACTCGTGATGATGAGGATCGCTTAGCGTAGGTTTAGTTTTTGAGAATTCCTAATTTTAGTGACTGTCATTGCGTTGATGATTGTACACGATATATTTTTCATTCGGTGTGTATGTGTGCGCGCGCGTGTGTACGTCTGTGTTCGTACGTTAGGCGATGTAGTATACATCACGTTATGCGAATTTGTTAGATTAATAATGCAATTGTGCATAAAATATGTCAATTCGTATTACTCATTAGAATGGTCATATTTCAATGAACGCATATAAAAAATAATTCATATATTACAAGTATAGACCGTATATTAGTAGATATATCCTTAATATTTCTTCTGAAGTAGTTGAATTACGCAATAATCATTATAGCCTCGACAGTCGATTACATTAAATTGGTACCTACCCTTAATTAGCTAAGAAATTATATCAGGCTTATATTAATTTGGGATGACAGAGGTGTCTCAGGACATATATCCCTAGTGTAGATTTTTCCACCCTGACAATATATGAAGCGTGTGTATTGAATGTTTTCTTTTCTTTTCTTTTTTGTTAAACATAGAGAATACGTAGGGAGATGTCATATTTATTGTGCTAATGTATGTGTAATTTTATGTAGTTAAGATCAAGTCGATAGTTGTAATAATTTTCATTCGGAAGTGGAAAAATCCTGTCTTTGGATCTAAACATAAATGTTCACGATTATTAAATAAAATATATCAAACAAAATGGAAGTGTTTGTATTTATTGACAAATTGTATTTTTAATAAATTAGAAATAATTATTTTAAAATGTCGGATAATAGTTCTGTAAATAATATCTATTAATCAGTATAATTAATCTGAATAAAATGCTATTAATCATACATTAATTAAAAATATTTATCTATGAAAGATATAAATATTAATTTTTAGAATCTCATCGGTCATTTTATCGTCGACTTTTATTCTGATTCATCGTATTTTCTGATTCGTAACGAGCTCTGATTAATTACATCAATGTTACTGATTAACTAAAAGATTGATCAGAAACAAAATACTTTTAAAATGCCTGAAAAGTTTTCGTTAACAAGTATTTAATGTTGAATCTCAAAATATTTATATAATCTTGACTCGAAGTGTACGCGTTAAAATGGTAAATATGTATGTATTTACTTGTTAAAGATAAAATTCTCGCCGAATTGACGGGATCACGTATTAATCACGGAAGAAGGAGATACAAAGATATGTGAGTGGATAGATATTACTTTCGGAATTCCGGTGTAACATGAAATTAAGAATTACACGAGTAATTATCTCGCTCGCTTGAACTTTTACCTGCGGTGTATCATTTTCCAATTATGCCTGGTACGATAAGTTTACGAACGTTTTTCATGGAACTCGGTATCGATGCTTACAATATATATATACATACATATATATATATATATATATATATATATATATATATATATGTATGTCTAAAGGAACGAATGACATTAATTCGAATTTTTTTTTTAATTATGAAAGATAAAAATAATCATGATAAAATCGAATCTTTTCTTTTTCATTTATTTTTCTTAGATAATTTCATTGTTCTGAACGATGACGACGATGACGAAAAAGAAGAAGAGAAAGGAGGATGTTATAGAACACGAATACAATGAAGAGTAATTAGCGGGATATACGATTTCTAAATAGGTACATCGGTTCTCGTGCTAAGAACTATTAGTAACACGTCGTTAATCACACGCGATTTAGCGTGGTCTGCCCTCTGAATACGAACTATCGATTGAAACATCAGAGAATGACAGACCGTCGGCTGCGCGTTCATACTCTAATCTTTCTTAACTATCGTAAAGCAAATCGTTTCTTGCATTCGTATCACTCGATTGGCATCATAAAATCGCTGCGAGTTTACTTTCTAGGCATATTTCTTTAATGAGCGATCTGTAGATGATTTTTTTCTTTCCTTTTTTTTCCTTTTTTTTCCTTATCAAACACGTCTCATCGACATTATATTGTTAAATGATTAGGATATTTATAGAGACAATTGTTTCGAAGTGGTACATATTTTTTTTCTTCTTTTATTTTTATCTTCTACAGATACGACCAATCTCTTTTTTTTTTTAATCAAATTATCTCTGCCAACTGTCATAGCTCTTAAAATAGTACGTACGAAATGTCTGTTCGAATTTTTATTATCAAACTTTTTATACGAACAATCATAAGAAAGGTCACGTGAGAAGATCTTGTTATAAGTACTGATAGAAATTAAAAAAAAAAAAAAAAAAAAAAAAAGAAAGGAAAAGATTCCTTTAAAAATTGTATCATTTTTTTTTTAAAGAATACTCTCAGTTTTAAAGGTTGGCAGAAGAATATTTTTAGATGCCATTATATTGTACGTACATATGTACGTACGTACATACGTATGTATGCAGCATATAAGTAAGTAGACATATGTCGTTGAGGTTCTCGAAAATTTACGTATAGTCTAGGTCGAAAGAGGAAAAGAAGAAGAGTCGTGTGGCGTGAGGCAAAGAGGCCTGCAGGAAAAGGGCCTTGTGAGTTAACTGAGAAAGGGAAGGGGAAAGGGAAGTATATATGCATACATACATACATACATGTATATATACATACATATAAATAATATAAGAAATATAAGAAGAGAAAGAAGGTTCGTGCGTCGGGTGCGCAAAGGGTTTCAGCGAAAAGGGTGGTGGTGGTTGGTGCTGCTGGTAGAGTAGGAGAAGAAGAAGAAGAGGAAGAGGAGAAGGAGGAGGAGGATGAAGAAGAAGAAGAAGAAGAAGAGGAAGAAGAAGAAGACGGGGAAGGAGGAGAAGTGATGGGCAAGTAAAGGGAGAAGAGAGGAGAAAGGAGGGCTTGAACCGACTCCCACCAGCCACGGGTAGGCAGAACATCAAAGGGAACCGACTTCTCGTTCGCGAGGTGAAGAACCGGCCATCTCCGGGCCACACACGAATTGCTTTTATATACTTACTTTACGTTCTGTACCACTAAAGTGTAATAACTTTTGGTATATTTGCAGCGTACAAAAGTATTCGACGACGTCATATAGAAAAGAAATTTGATATTCGTTAGTTCAAAAGAAAAACGAAAGAAATGTTTTGAATATGTGTACATTGAATGATTTAATAAATAATGCGTAAGTACTTAAGTACATGAACAATCGATCGAATCACGGTTAAAAATTTCGTTGGATTAAATAAAAATTCGTAAAAATGATTAGATGAAAAATCCGTTGTATAATAGGATATATATATATATATATGTATATATATATATATATATATATATATATATATATGTATATATATATATATATATATATATATATATATATATATATATATATATATATATTAATTCGTGATAAATCGACGTTACTTAATTTTAACTTCTCCTATCGTGTAATTTTTTTTTTTTAGGCAAGTACACGCATCAGTTATTAATATTATCATCGAGAACCTTCGTTGTTTTCGTTTTTTTTTCTTCCAATAATTACACGGATATCCTGCGTATCTACCTTTTGAAAAATTGAAAACAAGTTAATAAGTTACTCCTTATCGCGTACAATCTAAGTCCCGTCTCATACGGGTCATGTTAATTTGACTGTTAACTTGACTTGACTTTCCCATCCAATAGTGTTTTACATCATTACTCTCTTTGTCGTAAATTACATCTAATCGTGGTAATGCGTAAATCGAGTACTAAGTGCATAGATCAGGAGGACCCGCAGAAAAATGGCAATTGATAAGCAGAATATAGATTGTAACTTGTCGTTTACAAGATTATCGTGTTCCTACTCTTTTTCTCTCTCTCTCTCTTTCTCTCTCGCTCTCTCTCTCTATCTCTTTCTTTCTTTCTTTTCTTTATCTTTTTTTAATTATCATTCATATAACAGTCTTTAAAATCAACAACCGTGTCCGTTCTGCGGCAATGTTTTTTTTTTTTAGATCAAAGAAAAAAAAAACAAATCGAACGATACATACATAAATCGTAGTATGGAAAGTCGAACATTTTTTTTTGTCGATAATTGGTTGCACGATCTATCTATTGGAACGTTTTATGTTCGGCATAGGAGTATAGTGAAGGATAAAAAGAAAGGAAAAAGAAAGTTACTAGGTAAAAGTCAGCTAGGCGATGAGAGACGAACGATTTCCAATACAAAAGGACGGCTTCCAGCGTGTGCCCGTTCTCTCTCTCTCTCTCTTTCTTTCTCTCCCTCTCTCTCTCTCTGTAGTCGACAATATCAAGTCATCAACGAATGTATTCAAGCGATCGAGTTCCTCGGAGCATGACGAATTCACTACGATGTCGTTTGGCTTTGGCAGCTAAGTTTAAAGGATCACGATAAAGAGAGAGAAAAATATAAGAGAGGGAGAGAGAAAGAGAAAGAGAGAGAGAGGGCTTTATATATACATACAAACACATATATATATATATATATATATATATATATATATATATATAAGAGATAGAAAGAAAGAGATGTAGAGAAACGACAGGGCTAGATGTCATTACGATCTACTGTCCATGTACTCGAGGTGTGTCAAATCAAGGACGGGGCGCGAGCCCCGGAACGGAAAATTGATGGAACGTCCGTTTCTTTTGTAAAGGAGCATCAAGTTGAGACCGTCAAAAACTCACGAACGAAAATCCACAGAAAAAGAGAGAGAGAAAGAAAGGGAGAAAGAGAGGGAGTAAATGTTCTTCACGATCCTTCGTTTTCGAAAGACTTCAGCCACCCCTCCCGAAAAGTGGTTAGTGAAACTGATTCGAGCTAAATGGAGCCTAAATGGAGCTTCGATTGACTGTTCAGAGAGGAGAAGAGAATCGAGCATCTTTTGTAGTTTGCCGTGAACCTTTAGAGAAAGAGAAAGAGAGAGAGAGAGAGAGAGAGAGAGAGAGAGGGAGGGAGGGAGACTGGTCTGACAATTTCAAGCACGACAGAAAGAAGTTTATGTGTTTGTATGTAAGTGGGTATATCTATATAGATTGGGATAAGTTTGTGGTAGGATTGCTGTCACGCTAAAGTTTAGACGTAATTTAGACGGTTCTGTATAGAACGCGTCTCTTTTTCTTTCTCTCTTTTTCTCTCTCTTTCTCTCTCTTCGTAAATATAAATATATAAATATATATATATATATATATATATATATATTTATATGTAAATGTCTATATATTTACGTATTTAATGATTTGAGTTTGCGGATAGAAATCAAATTTAAAATGACAAAGATGATGATGAATTTTTTTACCATAAAATTTTTCTAAGAAATGTTATTGATGGTACTGTTTCTTAATTTCTTTTTTTTCTCAACAATGATGTCTCACAAGAATAAATATCTCCCGGGGAATAAAAGGAGGGAGAATCCATCGAATAAGAGCGAAAAAAAAAGAAGACGAGAAAGAAGCAAAAGAAGAAGAAGAAGAAGAAGAAAGTCCTATCGGAAGCCGAGAGGTATTTATTGTTCGTGTTTACGAGCGTCCTCTGTTGAAAGGGTCATTTCGAATATCGTATCCATCTCGAGGGGATCGATTAGCCAGATCACTCTACACTTCGCCATGTTGGTTTGACTGCAACTGCTTCGCCGCAAAATGCGCCAGTAACCGCAACAGGAAATACATACGGAATTTATGACCCGTCGTATGGCGACCATACAGTGAGTAGAGTGCGCGCGCGCTCTCTCTCTCTTTCTCTCTCTTTTTCTTGTGCGATAGCGCTCGAACACAGTGCACTGTGCGGTTTAATAGTGAAACGTGGTTCGCGGCGATGCTTTCTCTCTCTCTCTCTCTCTCTCTCTCGGGGACGGCCCTAAAATATCCTATGTTGTATACTTGCGTAGGTATACTTCGAACTGCACAATATTGATCGTTGGATAGATAGTAACTTTGAAAAAAGGAAAAAAAGGAAAAAAAAGGAAAAAAAAATTGCATCCTCGCATCTTTCTTCTTGGTTCTTTCTTTCCCTTATCCCTCTCCGTTCTTCTATCACCATCCTCGAAAAAAAGAAGTTCCCGATTTTAACGAAGAAAAAGAAAAGAGGAAGAAGAAGTTTTATTGGTTCTTCATTACGATTTATTTATTTATTTTTTTAGTTATTTATTTATTTTTTTTTCAATCGAACGAATATCTCGCACGAAATGAATTATTTTTTTCTTTCTTTCTTCTTTTCTTTTTTCTTTTTTTTTCTTTTTTTCTTTTTTTTTTTATTTCTCTTCATTTATTTCCTATATGTTATTCGAATTGCTATAACACCCACTATACCTCTTTAGAAAACTCCCATGAAT
>NC_062192.1:8708066-8715566 GCF_912470025.1 Vespa velutina | reverse complement strand
TCTATGGTTGCTCGTAAATAAAGATGTATTTATATCGAGTGGCTTCGGTTGAAAAATTTCCATACATCAATTATTATATCTACTTATACGTTGCTTATTGTTTCTTTTCTTTCTTTTATTTTTTTTCTCTTTTTTCCTTCTTTTTTATTTTTTCTTATTAGCTCTCCATTAAGATTTATTCGATTGTTTTTTTTTTGTTTCATTTTTTTTCTTTTTTTTTTCGATGCAGACATTTTTTTTATATGAAATATATTTTATCCCAACGAGTTTCGACGACCATGATCTCTGGAAATAGAATTAGTTTTTGTATTATCGACGATACGATAAACTCGACTTTAAGGATCTACATAAGTTTATTTATTCTCGTAAACCTGTTCGAATGTTTTTAGTTCTCGATAAATAGTTAAGTACTACATGAGTCGAACCGGTAGCAAGATACAAACGATTTATTAATATAGATGGGCGTGACTAGGTAATCGCTCGTTCGTCATTAATATTTGTTAATAGCCGAAGGTGGAACGTTCACTGCGACGACACGTGTGATGCGTGTCGCGTGGACGTATTCAATAATATGTTTGCGAACAAGAATATTTCTTTTATTATATTATCATTCGAAGACCTTATCAAAAGATAAGAATCTAATAGCGTAAATTATAATAGTAGGATGGATAACGTTTAATGATTTAGCTTAGAAATTTATATGTACACGAATTAATTGAGTTCAATGAGAACGTATTGTATTAAACGTTCAAATCGTGTTATTTTTAAAAAAGAATTAATTTATCGGCACGTTTATCGATTTAATTACCGATACCTACTCCATTTTCTGGAATAGGTTAGTAATTATCGATGTATGTATGTAATATCGAAAATAAGTAATAGCAATTAACTCGACATTCGATATACCAACCTATATATGTTTACTTAAATACACGTGAAACGTATTAAATCCAATTTCTTTGTAAAATTGGATTTAAAGAGTTTTTAAGTTTTCCCTTTATTTTTTTTTTTTTTATTCCGATATCATAGAGGATAGAATATTAAGATGTCGTTTTCTGTTTTCTTTTTTGTTTCTTTTTTTCTCCTTTTTTCCGTTATATCTTTTATACCTTAAAACTCGTGTAAATTCACACACGAAAGGCATCATCGGTTACCGAGGAATCGCTCTTTTATAGTATCGCAAATCGATCGGACTCAGAGTCACGCCTTGCGAACACAGACAACCATAGCAGTAGGTAGTATCTACCTACTCGTGGAGTCTGTCGTTCGTCCTCTAGACTACCCCATAGATACTACCTACAAATAAGTAGACGAGCGTGTCGAACGTTCATAAAGTCCAAATGGAACAGACCATAAGTCGGGGATGGGAATATTCGAATTGTTATGGGACAAAGAAAAGAAAAAGAAAAAAAACACGTTTTCGACGATGCCGATCGCATTTACATGTCAGCGATCGGTATCCCAAATTCGATATGCCGACGGCTGTTCAACACGATCGTACAATAAAATGATCAATTCGTTTTTATAGTTAATCGACGTTTATGTGATGAATTTTTGCCTTTTAACATTGGGCAAATGTAATACTCAATATCGATTTACTTTTTCTTTTCTTTTTTTTGTTTTCTTAGATAGATCGACTGCAATGACAATGAGAGATACTTTCAATAATTGATAAAAGAAACATTTATATAAAATTTATATATATGTATATAAATATATATATATATATATATATATATATATATATATTAATTTAATCAATTTATATTAATATACGATTAATTTAATTTCTATATTAATTTAATATAATTATATATTTTTATATACCTATATATCAATATATTAATTTAATATATAATACATATTGAAAAATTACTACAAGTCTATCTAAAGAAATAATTTACTAATTATTTAACTATATCATTCAATGCTCTATATATAACTACATATATATATATATCTATATATATGTAGCTATATATAGAGCATTGAATGATACATATGCATATATATATATATATATATATATATAGATGTATATGTAGAGAAAAGAGAGCAAAGTACAAATAGAGAACAGATATCGATCGGATATCGTTGAAAAGAATTTCTCTAATCCACCATTACGGAATCGAGATTCGATTTGTCACCTCCCTCGCTACTTCTTCCGTCAGTCGTCCCTGAAGTCTCTCGTATCGAATCACTTCCGGACGATGAAGCACGGATTCCTTTTGCCTTCGCGAGGGTAAGCAGCGTGTATACGACGGACTCGATGGCAAACTCGACTTTACGAACAACCTACTACATTCTCTTGGCAGAGGTGTACCATTCGTTCGTCGACAACGCGTCCGCTATATTATCGTCTTGCACAAGCAAGATGGCGTCGAAAGGTTTGCTTAAATCGATAGAAGAAGTATTGCGAATCTCTTTAACGACAATGAATTTATTTTGTTACTTTTTAAAGCCCTACTTATTTAAATTTATTAATGAATATCGGCCCTTCGATAACAAATCGCAATAATTTCTGATTCATTTTAATTGCCTATTATGATTTCTTTCTTTTTTTTTTTAATAATGACGGATTTAATTTCAATGTATATCTTCAATGGGTATTAATTTTAATCTTTACGTTACTATAATTATTAAAATGTATTGATAAAAGTATGTACAACGATATGTAAATATTTAGGGATATATTATGCAATATTATACAGCGATAATGTAAAGCGTTATTCTCATGTGTCTATTATGTGTGTCATTGTTTTTGTTTTCTTTTTCAAGTTATCTAATTCTTTATTATGATTTGATCATAAAAAATGATTCTCTATTTATATATTTACAATAGTTATCGTTGTATAATAATTATGTTATTATGTAAGTTATGTCATATTAATGTTATATATATATGTATAGATGTGTTAAAACGATATTATTGTTTTTAATTATTTATAATCGCTTCTAGTTATTTTTTATGATTTTCATTATAAATAATGATATCATATTTATAATATTGCAGATAGGTATCGTTAAATCAATCAAGTATTCACTTGAAAAGGTTTAAAAAAATAAGAAAAAAAAAAAATAATAAACAAAATTACTTCGTAGAAAAAGATAATGTTACGTTATTTTTTTGCAACAGGACGTTTGAAAAAGAAAGAAAAAAATTCCCTCTCTATATCGTTCTTTACATATCGATCATTTTAGAATTAGATCCAATTATCATATCTTTTTTCTTTTCTTCTTCTTTTTCTTCTTTTTCTTCTTGTCTTTTTTTCTTCTTTCTCCTTTCTTTTTTTCTCTGGCAAAGGATCTTTACGGTTTCGTTGTTTTTCTATTCGAATGGAAAGTCGCAGTCGAATGCAACAAAAGTATTTTTGCTTTTATCGAGGGTCGCGTGGCTAATAAGCGATTCCTTTGGTGGTTCCGACACCTTCGCTAGGGGATAACAAAGCAACGATCGTTTGTCCGATTGGTCGCGGCCATAGAAGCAACATTGTTCGCTCCTTGAATAACCGAGGATTGACCTACAGGTAAGTATTTACTTCGACGAACCACAAAAGGTTACCTCGCCTACCTATGTATCTAACTTCTCTTAAGCAGTGCCGTCCTTTCTAAAACTTTTATTTTTTATTTTTACGTTTTAAATGGATAAGTAGATAATTAGATGGATAGATAAATAGATAAATACCTATTTAAATCCTTTTAAGAAGCTACGTCATTTCTAGCGCTTCTTCCATTTTTTATTTTTACGCTTTAAATGGATAAATAGATGGATAAATAGATAGATAGATACTTATCTAACTCACAACAACTCGGAAATCACGATTCCTTCGTATCATTATCTCCTATTCTTTTCTTTGTTATTTATCCTTCAAACATTCGTTAGATGCCTACATTTCTTTTTATTTTTTTTTTTTCGTTCGAATTTAAAATTAGATTTAACTTCTTTTCGAAAAAGGATTTATATGATTTCTCTTCAGGGTGATAAATTAAATTTAAGTCGATCGTACTGTTCAATTTCTTGATCTGATCTCGTTAAATCTACAAAGTTGCAAATAAATCCATTTGCTTACGAATTCTACATACATATAGTAGAGAATGAGGATTCGTGTTATAGGATGGACGGGTGGGAAGGGTAGTTTCGTACACCACCCTACATCGTACGAATCCCTCTGTAATTTTTCGACAGAGAGAGAGAGAGAGAGAGAGAGAGAGAGAGAGAGAGAGAGAACCATAGGAAATCTAACGAAGAGCGAGAAAGTTTGCGCATGTAAGTACTCTAGAAATTGAGATAGAGATAGAGAGAGAGAAAGAGAGAGAGAAAGAGAAAGAGAGAAAAGCAACGTAGTTGGATGAGAGAGAGAGGGGGTAAACATCATGTACGGTATAAATCGGTCTCTTCAAAGGTGAGACTTCAAAGGCCAGCGAAAATGAAGCGACCAATGGAAAGCTCGCATAGGAGGAGTCCAATATCGAAGTTGGGAGCGGATTGGTAGACCGGAACATCACGAGGGACGAACGCGAGTTACTTATGAGTGGAAGAAAGACAGACCGAACGATGACGATAACCTCAGAGCCGTTGGTATAAGAGAGAGAGAAATAGAAAGAGAGAGAGAGAGGGAAGATCGACGATAGGCGTGGCTAGAATTATGTTTCTACTTGGTTGAGAGGGGTTCGACGTGTACGAGGAACTAATATATATATGTATATATATGTATACATATTGTG
The DNA here is from genome assembly GCF_912470025.1 of Vespa velutina. NCBI lineage: Eukaryota > Metazoa > Arthropoda > Insecta > Hymenoptera > Vespidae > Vespa > Vespa velutina. Next base: position 8,710,841 of record NC_062192.1, on the reverse strand, counting down.
TGTGTGTATACCTACACGAGCTTGTAGTACTGGCGGGAGAGAAAATAGAGAGAGAGAGAGAATATATTCCCCACTATTCTACTCTCTCTCTATCGTTCCTCATTTTAAGAAGGAAAATCGTTTGCACGGGACTTGCATCGACGTTTTCTGCTCGATTATAAACTGATAATGATAATAAGTATCTACGTATGTAAGTAGTAAGTAAGTACTTATCTAAATAAGTAAGTATCTAATAAGTGATTATTCATTGCAATTTTTTTTGTTAGTGTTAACTTATTATTTTCAATTGTACGTTGTTCGTTCGTTCTGTTTTTTTTATATTACCGAAAATAAATATGTGCACGTGTATGTGTAAATGAAGGAGAGAGCAAAAGAGAGAAAGAGAGAGAGAGAGAGAGAGAGAGAGAGATAGAGATAGAGAGAGAGAGAGGGAGAGAGAATGAGGGATAAAGAAAGAGAGAATTACAATTAAAATAGTCTAATTTTTATAAAATTTTATTGTCTTATTGTAATATAAAATTTTAATAAGAAATCAATCTAATGATTTTTGTGCAAGGATGTTATTTGTACCTGTATTAAGTATCTTACACTTATCTGTCGATTCATTTATTCGAACTTGCAAGAAGAAAAGTAAAGTTGAGAGGAAGGGGGAAGGCAGTGTTAAATAATAACTTGGCTTTGGTTACGCATCAATGTAGGATCGGTCTTCCGAGACAAGTGAATTTAATAGATAGTAGGTAAATATCGTGTATTGTAAGTAAGTATGTGTAAGTACAAGATATGCTCACATTCAATCGATTGAAGAATGGGAGATAAAAAAACAGAGAGAAAGAGAGAGAACAAGAGAGAGAGAGAGAGAGAGAGAGAGAGAGAGAGAGAGAGAGAGAGAGAGAGAGAGAGGATGAACAGATTTTTTTTTTCTTTTCTTTCGCGGATGTATTATAGTTACTTATTTAAATATTTCAGTACTACATGATGAACGTTTTAAATCTAAATCGAAAATGAGGAGACAGATGGAATATTTATGTCTAAGGATATAAATAAGTATTTAGATATATATGTATGTATCTGTATGTATGTACATACATGTATCTGTGATACATAAATAGATCTGATTGTTCGTTCGAAGAGGAAACGAGCGATGCGAAACGTTCACCAGCTTTTGCCGTGGCAGCGACCTTTGCTGTAAGAATACCTTCGCGTGACCTGTCCTAGACTTCTCGTCAATTACGCTTAAGTTAGTACATCGTATCGTATCTAATAAACAGATATCGTATTTCATTATAAATATAATATATTTATATATATATATATATATATAATCGAGTTAGAAGAAGTGGATGGTTAATTAATTCAACGATAAAAAAGAAGAAAGAGGAAAAAGAAGAAAAAAAAATTATACAGAGAAAAATCGTCAAAGTTTGATATAAATGCTTTTGATTTCTTCAATCATAGATAGATAAGTAATAGTTTACAATTTAACGAATCAACGATGCTTTTTATTTATCATTATAAATTTGGTAGATAGTGGATATATATATATATATATATATATATATATATATATATATATATATATATATATATATATGTAACTGTCAACAAAATGAATTCGTAACTATCATACATCTCGCGTGGAACGTTTCATTATTGAGATATTTACGTACTATTAAGATCTTATTATTATTATTATTAACATTATTATTATTATTTCTTCGTTCGTTTAAAGTATGTATTGTTTGAATATCCAGCAATACTTAAAATTTCTATAGACTGTGTTGAATATGCGATAGGAACTTAATAACAATGCAATGGCATGACCTTTCTTTTTCTATTTCTCTCTCTCTCTCTCTCTTTATCTTACTTTTTCTCTTGACGAGTCTCCTTTACTCTCGAAAGGTGTCGTGCGAACGCTATTAGCGTCCGTCGTCACGGCGCATCGTGGAAGCAAGCTGCGCAAGCACCGTGTGCCGTGCTCGATTACGAAGGATGTATCTCGAGAGCTGTAACGAGATTTATCCCCTTCCTTCCCCTCTCTCCTTCTCCTTCTCTTTCTCTCTCTCTCTTTCTCTCTCTCTCTCTCTCTCTCTCTCTCTTTTACTCTCCCACCCGAGACTTTTTTGTCCCCTCACACCTTCCGTGACTCGGCCCGATCTGACAAGAGAATGGATCCCGGTCGTAGAGTGGTTGGATAAGCGGTGGAAAATTACACGCTTGCCAGACCTCGGCTGTTATCGAGTTCGGTTTTGAGACGAGATCGAACGTGTTCGCTTGGTAGGTTCGAGATAAGAAGAAGAATGGCGTGTTGTATCGATGGCAAACGATACGACGACAACGAAGACGACGAAAGAGACGATGACTCGAACTCTGAAAATGAGAAGAAAATGTATCTGTAGGTCAGTAGTAAGTAGGTTATGCAGATATATGTTTATCTGCATATATGTAAATATATATATATATATATATATATATATACATATGTATAGATAAATACCATATATACATATATGGGTATTTATAAGTATTGAGAGAAAGAGAAGGTAAAGATCCAAGGTTCGCGTGATGGAATTTTAAAGACTCTCGATTTAGTAGTCTCTCGTCTGAACTCGGTTACGAAGAAACGGAGACGAAGACGGAAACGTTAGTCTTAAATGACGAAGTTTTGATACGTAGGTACTGGTATAAAACGAGTCTTCTCAGGTAAATCTTTTTTCACCGATGAAAAATAACCGAAAAAAGCTTGAACAACGACGAACGATGGTGATACGACGATAG
>NC_062192.1:8700566-8705566 GCF_912470025.1 Vespa velutina | reverse complement strand
TTTCCGTGTTACAAAGAACCAATCGGTTGGATGGTAGGAACGTAAACGACCGATGCAATTGATGGGTCGCGGGCAATCGAGCACAGGATACGCGAATCCTAAGAAGCCCGAGTGATTTAACAGTTGAATGACGATAACAGTAGACATGGCGTGCCACTTTTCTCTTCCTCGTTGGGATATGGATTATTAAACTTCGTGGGGGTTTCCCTCCCCCCTCTCTCCGCCCTACCACGCGCTCTTGTTTATTTCGATCGTTAAAAATTGATTACAATTTCGGTACTTGATCGTTCGATCGAATCGATATTATTCGTTAAATTTTCTATCGTTCAAAATTTCTATTGTTAGAAAGTTCAAAAGAAAAATTTTATATCTAAATTTTCGGACATATATTCGATGATTTAACGAATTTTTTTATATATTGTTTCGTCAGATATCTTTTCAACGAGAAACTCTATGCCACGTATAATAATAGTACATAAATATTTCATCAATCAAATATTTCGTTGGAAAGAGGGGCGAATGATTAAAAAAGAAAAAAAGGGAGATTTTGAGAGAAAACAATAATCGATAGATCAGAAAAGTATCAGACGGTGGAAAAATAGAGAAAGGAATGAAGGGTAGGTTGGCCCGACGAAGGAGGACCATTGCAAGGAGAACGTTAAGTACCTTACGTCTCGTAAAAATTCCACTAAGGCACCGTCGTCGTCATTTTGGCGTGTCACGTGATGTTCAAGAAGAACGAACGAAGGAACGAACGAACGAATGAACGAGAAAGAAAGAGACAGAGAAACAGAGGAACAGTGAGAAAGACAGAGAGAGATAGAGATAGAGAGAGAGAGAGAAGGATAGTACGAGAAGGTTCGAACGGTCGAGAGCTCGGGTTAATGTCGCCGTAGGAACTGACGAAGGAAATTAGGAAGGAAGAAAGGGGTTCAACGTGGGCTGGATAATGTTAGGAGCCGCCCCATGGACGGGCAAGCAACCAGCAAGGTACATCCCACCGATGGAAGTGGTATAGCACCCAAAGCTATCGCCACTTTCGCGTTATCCCCACCTACGATAGTCGAGAAACGCGTCGAGGCGGTTTGTCGGGGAGAAGTGCCAGCCCCTAGGAGAACTACACCGGCCCTGGATCCCCGGACCCCTTACCATTTCGAGTCACTGCCTTGGCCTGGCCTGAGAGGAGCCTCGGCCCCACGCTAGTACACACATCGGCTGTCTCTGCACCTCGAAAGAGAAATATACCGAGATTCTTTCTTTCTTTCTCTCTTTTTCTCTCTTTTTCTTTCTTTCTCTCTTTCTCTCTCTCTCTCTCTCTCTCTCTCTCTCTCTTTCTCTCTTTCTCTTTCTTATTAACTTTATCCTTATCTTTATCTTTATTTATATCTGTCTACCCAACTATTTATCCATCCATCTTTCTTTCTATTTACCTATCTATTTATCTATTTATCTGTCTATTTATCGTTACGGGCGTGATTTTTTCGTCGATTTTATCTGTCTCAAAAGTGTAAATATTCGCACGTAGAAAATTTCGTATAAATTAGTGTCTACTATTTTGTTGGATCCACGAGAAGATCATACCTGGACACGTGTTTTTACATTCATGGAGGTGACGACTGATAACACGTTACTCGTCGAAGAGAACGACGAAGAGAACGAATCAAGTAACGAATCTACGTTTGCCGATACTCATCGATCATTGTTCTTCGTGTTTTCATGATCGTGAGACAGTTTTGGTGATTATGAATATATAAAAACGAATTCTTGCGTATGAAAACCAAGTTGAAACTGTGCTGAGCTATCGAAAGATAGATCATAAAAAGGCCGACAGAAAGTATTTCTTAATCTTTGTGGTTTATTTTTTTTATATATATATTATATATATATATATATATATATATATATAAAATATACATACACATATATATATATATATATATATATATATATATATATATATATATGATAACAGGAAGAAAAGAGGCGCGAGAAGTGAGTAAAGAAGAAGTGAGAGAAATTCTTATCAAATGGCAGGACAGGAAGAAAAGCTAAGAGTGTCAAGAAAGAGAAGATAACAAAATTCAAATCAGGATGACATGGTGAACGTGCGCGATACATTATGAGACAACGAATTTAAACAAAAAAAAAAGTAAATAAATAAAAGAAAACAACACAAAAGAAAAGAACAAATCACGGTACCGTTCCTCAAGAAGGAATCGGGAACGATAGTGTTTAAAAGTTTAAGATTTTATGTGAACGGGACTAGGTGTGTCGTGTTTTAAGAATGGTGTATTGTGTCGATCAATGAAATTTGAGAAGGGAAGAGAGAGAGAGAGAGAGAGAGAAAGAGAGAGAGAGGGGGAGAGACAGAGAGAAAGGGAGGACGATAGAGAAAGAATTATTTATTAATATAACGCGTTGAGGTTAAAAAAGAAAAGAAAAAGAAAAGAAAAGTAAGGATATACAATAGGTTAAAGATATAAAAGAATCATGTGCACGACGGAGATGACGGAATCGTATACGATGTCACCGTCAACGACCGTGTCTTCCAGCGGCACGACGGCCGCCTGTTTGGTTGGCTCGCCTGGCCACCGACGGACACCTTGCAGAAGTTCGCCGTGTCGTGGTAGTGAAGTACAAGACGACGAGGACGTCATTTCTGTTGGTTGTCCAAGTCCATTGCCGTTGGTTGTGGTCGCGTCTTCCACGGAGAGCGACGATCGACTAGCATCTTCCAGGGAGGATTATGTCGAACGTTTGAGCCCAAGGAGAGTAGGATACACAAGGACGGATTCCGCGATGGACAGTGAGGACAATTATTCGTTAAGAAATAGCGATTATAGAACATCGAACGGGAGGAGCTCAATAAGGACTCATGAGAGTAGTGGTGGTGATTCTGTAACGACATTGAGAGAGGACGACGATGATGAGGAGGATGAGGAGGAACTTGAGAGTAGAACTAGCAGCAATGGTACCACGGCTACTGCCGGTGCCACGGACGATTATTTTAAACCGTTAAAACGATTGCAAATGGTTCAAATGCAACATTCAGATGAGGAAGAGGAACGAGAACGTGATAGCAACGAGCGCGGAGTTAAATCGTTCAGTATATTAGATATTTTGTCACATCGGCCAAAAGCGAAAATCGTTAGACCCTGGGACACGGTAGATTCTACTCACGGTCATCGTCAACATCTTCATCATCATCATCAACAGCAGCAACAGCAACAGCAGCAACAACAACAGCAACAACAACAACATCTACAACATCACCTACATCATCATCACCTTCACCATCACAATCACTCGACGAATTCAAGTACCAGAGACTTGTCCTTGATGGGCATGTCACTAGCGTCTATGTCAAGTACAATAAGCGAGCCACCTCTCAGTAGCTCCTCCTCATCCGGAAGAAGTTCTGTATCCGATTCCGGTAGTCCTGATCCTCTTGCTCATCATCATCACCATCACCATCATCATCATCATCATCATGCGGCACGACACCACGCTGTTCATCCAGGACTACACGCGGCGGCTCTTCAGCAACAACAACAGCAGCACCAACACCAACAACAACAACATCAACAACAACAGCAATTCAAGAAAAAGAGTTCTCAGCATCATGGAAATTCTCAGGCTGGACAGAATGGAAAAAGAAGTACTGGACAGGGTAGTCCTTTGGACGCACTGTTCCAGATGACGAGCAAGACCTTCGACGCTGGTGAGCACAGTCAAGGTGAGAGATGTTTATTTTCTTTCTTTTTCTTTTCTTTTCTTTCTTTCCTTCTCCTTCTTCATCTCTTCTAATATTTATCTCTGTTATTTTTACTGTTGTCTCACTTTCGTCGACTTTTTCATCTTTATTTATTCGTTCGTTCATTCATTCATTTGTTCATTCATATCGTCTTTTTCTTTTTTTTTTTTTTTCTTTCATCGAAGAGAATACTTTTCTAATTGAGTCTAGTTCGCTCTTTGCCAACGTTTCTGCGCTCAGCAAAATTTTTCTTTTCTTTCTTTTTTTTTTTTTCTCTTAAAGATGTTCACTCACTGTAATTGCATCAAGAGTGGTTAATTAGCCTGAGCTAAGGGAAACGATGTGCGTATATCTTGCTTTATGTAATCTCTCTTTCTCTCTCTATCTCTCGTATAGGGGTGGGGCGAGAGAGGGCGGGGAAAGAGAGGGAGGGAGGTACAGAGTCAAATCACAGATAGATAGCTTAAATGTGTTATTACATCCATTATACGTTTCCTCGTGTGTTCTGTCTTTCTCGATGAAGAGAAAACAATTTTTATTATTATTATTTCTTTTTTTTCCTCTTTTTTATCTGCTTCTTCTTCTTCTTCTTCTTCTTCTTCTATCTCATCGATACGTTTTGCTTCGATAAGTGTGAAGATAGATATATCATAACGCATTACATTAGTATCTCGATCGCAGAGACGAGCAGCTCTTCTTCATACATTTAGTCACCGTAATTTATTCGTCACGCAATTATCCGTGACGCAATCGGAACAATGTTTAACGTTACATCATATCTGTACTCGTGAAAAAAAATATACATATATGTATGTATATATATATATATATATATATATATATATATATATATATATATATATATATATGTTGAATCTTTAATCGCCGATTATTTCCATAGAAAATACGTACACTTCGATGATCACACTTAAGACTTATGTATGTAGTTCATTACATTATCGTTATCGTTCATTACATTAATTAAAGAACATGGCAAATTAACAAAGTAGAACTATGAATAGATGAATTTGTATGCAGTTTCTACATATGGTACGTACAAGAAAGAGAGAGAGAGAGGGAAAGAAAGAGAGAGGGAGAGAGAGAGATGGATATATATATATATATATATATATATATATATATCATAATCAACGAGTTAAGAACGCTCGAAGGAAGCGTGGGGCATATTCGTGTAGAAAGATCTCGAGCATCGATCTATGAATACGGGCCTTAATTTTGATTGATG
>NC_062192.1:8650566-8695566 GCF_912470025.1 Vespa velutina | reverse complement strand
ATAGATAAATTAATATTTGACGTATACTCTCTTCCACACAAATTATATACAATCATCGTATTATATATTAAGCGTTGAGATTATTAATGTAAAATTAATTTGAGTCTTTGGAGTGAAAGTCGCGGAAAACATTGTAATCTATTCGTATATCTACGATCATTGTTGAATTACGTAAGAAAGAAAAAGAGAGAGAGAGAGAGAGAGAGAGAGAGAAAGAGAGAGAGAGAGAAAGAGAAAAAAAAAGAAAGAACACATCGCACAAAGAAACTCAAAGAAATTTCATCTTGCTCGTATGATCTTAAGAGAAAAAAGCTAGAAATATTTTTATTTTTCATAAATTTTTGTATCCTTTTTTATGGATTTTTTTTCGTCGCATTTAATTCTCTCGGAAGTTCTTTCTGCACGTGCTGAAGAAGTCATCTCGTGTGTGCTCATTGATATTCACAAGAAAGAAGAAAAGTGGTGGTGGTTACGACGGGATAGGATGAAAGAGTCCGGAGGGATTGGAGGGGTCATTTAAATGGAAGAAGACTGCGAAATTGTCGTTTCCACGCGCAGCACGTTTTTTATTCCATTTTTTTCTTTTTTTCTTCTCTCTTTTCAATTTTATTTTGTATTTTTTTTTGTTTTGTTCGGCAAGAAGTGGCGAAATCTTCCTTTGAACAATTTTTTCTTTTTCTTCTTCCTTCCTTCCTTCCTTCCTTCCTTCCTTCCTTCCTTCCTTCCTTGACGAAAGCACTGTTTTCAAGAGTCGCTAAGAAAAAAAGTCGTGTATTATGTTGAGAACAAAATGGAAAGAGAGATGCGCATGAGGGATGTGGAGAAAGAGAAAGAGAGAGAGAGAGAGAGAGAGAGAGAGAGAGAGAAACAGCAGGAGTTGTATATTGGCACACTCATACATAGAAGCGCGTAATCAGTTGCACTCGCGCGCTCGTGAGCGCTCACGCGTGCGTGCCGGTCCAGTACGCGTATAATTTTAGGCCTTACCTATACAAGAGAGTAATTTATTACGTGGGTCCGGCGCGAGAGAGCATATGTTTCATTTGCATATAGCGTGATACAGAAAAACGCTCCGCGGACCGGACCTTTTTGAGGATATACATACATAGGTATAGGCTGGTACTTAGGTGGGGTAGGTATATACGCGAATAATGTTGACAAAGGATAATTTTTTGCCCTTTTACGTTCTCCACCAATGTTTTCTTTCTCTCTCTCTCTCTCTCTCTCTTTTTCTCTCTTTCTCTTTTTCTCTGGGTATTATTCGAGAAAGGAAAATTGAGGAATGGAAACGAGAAATCGGGGGAATGGGAAACGAGAAAGAAAGAAAATGAAACAAATCAATATAAAAGAGATAGAAATATATAAAAATATTATATATATATATATATATCTTCTATTATATTATTATAATTTCTATAGAGAAAGGAAGTAAAAGAAGAAAAAAGAAGATATGAATACAGAAAAGGTAGGAATATAATAGAGATAATACGTAGGTATATTGAACGAGTTATAAAGGGTTCTTTTAATCATTGTTACTAATCATCGATGTGAAAGCATATTCGTTCGTACAATAATATGATAATAATTAATATTAACGAGAAAAAAGAGAGAAGAAAAAGAAGAAAGAAGAAAGAAGAAAGAAGAAAGAAGAAAGAAGAAAGACGAAAGAGAAAAAGGAGGAGAAAGAGGAGGAGAGGTGGATATTCTCACGTTATGCAACAGCTCTAATTGATGCTCGTACCTACATCAATGTTCTTAAAGGATCATCAACGTCGACGCGTTGAACCCGCAGGTAAAGCTCTATACGACCGCACGTGAGAGAGTCACGGGAAAGTGTATAAAAATGATTGAATTCAATAGTATCGCCTGGAATACACAGTACTAACTATCACAGAGAGAGAGAGAGAGAGAGAGAGAGAGAGAGAGACAGAGAGAAAATGAGAGATCCACGACGCGCGCGAATGGCGGCAGCAGAACGCATATATGTTTTACGCTCTCTGTGTGTCGGAAAGAACGTTGTACTTGAAATAAGGCCTTCGCAATGTTTTATGAGCGAACGTACATTGTTATTAGCGGGCTTACCTGTCACGGTCGATACAACTTAATAGCCCTGATATTTATGCACGAAATATCGCTATGAACTGTGTCTTTAATTGTACGTTATTCTTATGGTAAGAGAGAAGAAAATAGAGAAAGAGGAAGAAGAAAACTAAAAAGAAGAAGAAGAGGATGAAGAAAAAGAAGAGGAAACAAAAAAATAAATAAAAGAAAAAAAGACTAAGACGAAGACTTGAAGAAATGGAAGCTTTCGACATGTCCAAATTTATATACATATCTTGTCTATCAGTTAATCATTTATACAATTTTTCTTAATGTAATATTATGTGCATTGAATATTATTATACAACGAGATAACATATATATATATATATATATATATATATTTGATTATATAGATATTTGCGGTTAGATCTAAACGTCGATAAAATCTAAACATCGATAAGATCTTCTATGGTGGAGAATTAAAACAACTTGATGTAGTTGGAAAATTACATCGAGCCATTTACAGTGGATCCATTCTCTTTGAAGAAAAAAAAAAACCTAATATCTAATATAATAATAACGGTGAAACTTCGGAGAGACATTAACGACGACATTAACCAAATCGTTCTGTGTATGTACAACATTTGCTTATAAAAGTCATAAATCACTTGGCTATTCTCTTTTATACGATGAGAATCCTACGGTGGTAACAGATAATATTACTACGACTACCACTACTACTATTACTATTACTACTACTACTACTGCTACATCGATGCCATAAGCTTAGCCGCTTATGTGAACCGCCCAGAGTGAAACACCTGCCTCGAACGACGCACGAGACTTCCTATCTAACTCATTTGCCAGCCAGCGAAACTCCGATGATTTTTCAGTAATCCTGATATTACCGAGTCACTTTTACATACCCATATGTAAGTAAGTACATGAATACGTATGTACACGACCACGTCTATCTACATAAATATTTACATACACACATACATAGGTATTTACTTAAATCGAGGAACGAACATGAACACTGTTCGATGAGTTTCACTACGATTCGATTTTCCTTTTTTTTTCTTTCTATCTTTTTTTTTCATCAACGAATCCTTGGCCCTCTATATTTTACTCGCAACGGGGGCACGAAAAAATACGTGTTTTTAATACCATCTATTTCACAAGGCGCGTGTGATCGCCCGAATCCATGTCCATTCTAATTTTTCTTTTCCTTTCTTTATTTTAGCCTCTTTTCTCTTTCTCTCTCTCTCTCTCTCTCTCTCTCTTTTTCCTTTTCTCAGGTTGCGGTCTCTCGGTTCTGAATTACAAATGATATCGAATCGAATCGCTCGTAATATTATTCGATACGTGTTCCATTACCAAGCCGAGGCCTCGGGATTCAAATTAGATTACCGGTAAGTTAGGCATTCTCGTTCCTTTTCTTTTTCTCTCTATGTATATATGTATGTATCTATATATGTACGTATGTATGTATGTGTGTATATGTATATATAAATCTCTCAGTTGCTCTCTCGCTCTATCTCTGTACTTTTCTCTGTGTAGCCTGACGAACGGACAGACTGACAGACGGACAGACAGACAGACAGACACACGTACCTATATCCACGAAAGGGCCTGAGGCCCTTCCACCAACACGGTAGCCTCACGTATTCGCAATTTACTTCTGATTATTACGCTCTCTATACTTACGCGCGGTATTCTTATCTCTCTTTCCTCTCTTTCTCTTACCCTTTCTCTTACTCTCCCCGTTTTCTTCGGGCTGAATCTTATGTAGAAGAAGGAGAAAGGGAAAGAGAGAGAGAGAGAGAGAGAAAGAGAGACAGAAAGAAAGAGAGAGAGAGAAGGATCGAGTCAGGGATCGATTTACGTTGGAGTCCCGATCGTTTGAGTCTCGTCGATCTACCTACCCTTCTCTACCTCGTACATGATCCTAAAGGCTATATCTCTATACCTAACTTCTTCGAGTGAAGACGTTAAAGGTCTCTCTCTCTCACCGTATGTATGTATGTATATATATATATATATATATATATATATATATGTATGTATGTATGTATGTACATCTTTTCAACCCGAAGATTCGTTCCTCTTGTATATATACGTATGTCTATACCTTTATCTTGATTATGGCTCGCACCATGGAATTTATAAAAATCATTTGAAACTAATAAAAAAAAAAAATCGAACTCGTTGTTTCCAATAAAGATACCGAACACTTTCTGATGCGATATCTGATATTCATTAACGCAGAAACGTCGTTTATGGTTCGTTCATTTTTTTTCTTTTTTTCTTCTTTTTTGTTTTTGTTTTTTTATTTTCTTTTCCAACGAGATCTATTCCATTCTTATAATGTATTATCAGCAGATTAAATGAGAAATTTTATTTTTTGTTGTGCGTAACTCAAATACGCGAAATAAAAACTTTTTCTTGTTTTTTCTTTTCTTTTCCTTTTTTTTCTTTTCTATTTTTTCTTCTCTTATTTTTTCCTTTTCATTTCGCTCGCTTCGTAGAAAATCAACGATTGTCATAAGTCAAAGTTAATCTTTGCTCGTTACTCTGAGCTTAGGTATCTACTTACTTATCATATTGCAACCAGGAGGAAAGACAAAAACCATGGTGTTTGTTTCGACAAAACAGTCTTGACTTTAATTAAAAATACCAAAGTCTTTCTATTTCTTTCATCTAGACTTCAACTAACATCGGCAATTACCTCGTCGACATCGCAAACATTTTCCGTATAGTTCGTTAAAAACGAGCCTTTTACGATATAACAACGATCGGCTACCGTGAAAAAGTGTGTATATATGTAAGCATTTACACGATGGCATACCTTAACTATCGTTAAATATTTCGCACGAGTCTTTCGACCAAGGAATTTCGATAAAAGGGATTGGCGAAAATAATGACGAGAAAATTATCGATGAAAGAATAAATTAGCAATAAATTACAACATTTTCTAACAGGAATTCTATTGGAAAAAGTTTGCATTACATCCTATTTTCGAAAGAGTTTATCGGAACTTTGTAATAATAAAACGTAAATTCGATGAGTATGATACCTCAAAGATTACAAAACTGACATTCTTTTAAATATTTGAATTAATTTTTTTGATTATGAAATACGATAGATACAATTCGTAAATTATATTTTATTTTTAAATTACATTTTATTTAAAAGTTTATCCGAACTTTGTAATAATGAAATGCAAATTCGATAAGTATATTATCTCGAAGATTACAAAAATGGTATCCTTTTGAACATTCGAATTAATTTCTCTAGATAATAAAATACAATAAATACTTTTTGTAAATCGCGTTTTATTAAATTAAATTCGATTAGTATGATGTTAAAAAAAAAAAAGAAAAAAAGAAAAAAAAATGTTGTCCTTTTATATATTCAAATTAATATCCTCGGATAATGAAATACGATAAGTACTTCTTCAAAATCGCATATTATTTTCGAAAAAGAAAAATTTATTTGCACTTTGCAATAATGAGATATAAATTAAATGAGTATGATAACTTCAAAGATTACAAAAATGACATCCTTTTAAGCAGTTCGTATTAATTTCTCTAGACAATGAAATACGATAGATATTTTTTCTAAAGGAATGCAATTAAAAAAAAATGACAAAATTTGTATTGAACGAAGTCAAGATATAATGATTATAGACGATGGAATAGCGTTAAAACCGATAATGCGATCCGCATGGTTTAACTTGCAAACGAGAAGCGACGATAGTCGTTCTTACATAGATTGAATCGTTTTTATCGATCGTGGTTTAGTCGTTTGCTTAGTCTTCATTTGTTCGTCATTTTTGTCGTTATCCGAAGATGCTATCAAATCGTTGAAAAATTTTTGCGTAATTTCGTAAAAAAAAAAAAAAAGATACAAAGAATAAATAAAGAAACAACCGCGAGAACTGTTTACTCCGTCGCATTTATGCGGTTGCAAGCAAGGTCGAGCAAAACGTAAACACGTTTCGAAGAAGAAAATATAAGAGAAGAGAGAGAGAGAGAGGGAAAGGGAGAGAAAGAGAGAAAGAGAGAGAAAGAGGGAGAGAGAGAGAGAGAGAGAGAGAGAGAGAGAGAGAAGTTCAAACGTTTTATTTCGATTAGTTGTAACTCTTAATCGTACAAACTCTTGTCAAAATAGCTTTTCGTCAATCACTTCGCTTTTACTCTAAGATCGAAGACCTGAGGATAGAAGGGGTTCCATTTTTGTTTAATTCTTTCCTTTTCTAAAAATAACGAAACGAACTCATAAAAAATATTCTCTTCTCATTCTCTCTCTCTCTTTTGGTCATCGAAGATCCTTATATAAATCGTTGATTGGATGCGAGTTCGTGAAGAGCTCGTAATTCCTTTTGTGTACCTTCCGGTGTCTTTCTCTTCTCATTTTAATAATTAAATCTAAATTATTCCATGGACGGACGAAAAAGAAAGAGAGAGAAAAAGATAGAGAGAGAGAAAGAGAGAGAGAGAGAGAGAGAGAGAGAGAGAGAGAGAGAGAGAGAGAAGAGTAAAAGGAGGGAACGTCGACAGTCATAAAATAAAAGTTAAAAGAAGAAAAAGAAGAAGAAGAAGAAGAAGAAGAAGAAGAAGAAGCGTCGGGATTGAACGTAGAAAAAAATAATGTCAAGGATTTTTTGAGAAAAAAATAAAATCGATATAAGCGTACTAATTAAGAAGCTCGTAGGCCTCTACTGTCTATCAGTTTTTAATAGGCGTTAACATACGTACAAAGTTAATACGTTCCTTTTACGATCGTTCTTCCATATTTTTTTTATCTTGTTTTTTTTTTCTTTTTTTCATTCTTTTCTTTTCTTTTCTTTATTTCTTTTGGTAAGGAACAAATGTTTTCTTTTTTTTTTCTTTTTTTTTTTTTTTTTAACTAATTTATTTATCAAAAAAGATCAAACGCCAAAATTTACGAAATATATTATATATTTGAAAGTGGAGTCGACGTCACATATTATTAGAGGAAGAACTACGAGCCGTTATAGTAATTATACTTAGAGGTACGAGAAACGATCGTGGATATTCAGTTACGTTCAATGGTAGTTAGCAGCAAAACGGGAATTATTAGACGTAACCGTCTATGGAAGAGAGATAAAACATCGTTTGCAAGGCTGCAACGTATTATAACACGTTGTTTTAAAAGCGCGTGCGCAGTGATACCGGTACGGATAAAGAGCGTCGCCATAGTTCATGTCTTCCATATATGTATGTACTTACTTACATACCTATGTACACATATATGTGTGTATGTGTGTATATATATATATATATTTGGTATATAATATGCATATCCGTGGCATCGAATGTCATTGCTCTTTATAGATATATTCAGTCGAGAAAGGAAAAGAGAAAAGAAAAACAGGACAAATTGTAATGATGAAAAAAAAGAAGAATAAAAATTAAAAAAGAAAAAATATTTATCTCTTGTTGAAGTAAAAATTTTTTCTTTTTTTTCTTTTTTTAACTACACGATTATTAAATCATTTCGAATAATTGAAAAGTATTCGAAAAAAAAAGATAAAAAAAGTGAAATTTTCGAATGCGAGAACGTAGCTCGACATGCATAGCTTTTTTTTCCTTTTCCTTTTTTTTTTTTTTTTTTTTTTTTTTTCTTAAATCGTCTCTCTCGTTCCTCTCGTCGTTCTCATTCTCCCAGCACGATGCGTTGGAAGATTTAAATCTGTCAAAGGACGTTTTCCTTTCCATTCCCTTCGCATCCGCCCTCATTTACTCGCATATTTATCGTTTGTAACCGAAGAGGCCTCGGTCCATCGACAAAACCACCACCAACGCCAACACTAACACCAATACCAATGCCACCAACACCGAAAGTTTCTTCGAAGCGAGACTAATCTTCGGCATATCTCTCTACGGTAGCTCTTCGTGTTTGTTGGACTGCGAAGAGAGAGGGTATGGTGATGGGAGTGTGTATGGGGGTGGGGGTGTGTATGGGGGCGGTGGTGTGTATGGGGGCGGAGGAAGAGAAGAAGGGGGATACGCATTAGTTACGTTAAAGAACAGTGACACGAGTCGTGGAAACCACTTGAGTTTCCGGCTTCTGTAAGAGAGTAGAATGAAAAAAGACGGAGAGAAAGAGAGAGAGAGAGAGAGAGAGAGAGAGAGAGAGAGAGAGAGAGAGAGAGAAAGACAGAAACAGAGAGAAGTTAGACAAGGGTGAGCGCGTCTATGCTACGAGTTGTTGTGACAGTTTGCCGAACAAACAAAAACACTTCCAGGCAGGCGCCCCTTTCCTAGTCCCGTCGATCTTTTTTCTTTTCTGTTTCTTTTTTTTCGGAGACTTTTTACCAAAAGTAACAGAACCCCCAACTATCTCCTTCTAATCCCCTCTAATCCCCTTCCCATCGTTGCGTTTAAGTGACCATTTGCCTTTCAAACGACCGGATTGCTTTCTCTCTCAAGTCATACTAGAATCTCTTTTCCTTCTGTTGTAGTAATCTTTGTAGACGACGATAATAGACGACGAATTTCTTGTCTTCGAAGCTGCAAAGTTTCAAGTGTCACGAAAAAAAAGATTAAAAAAAAATGTTAGGACATTTAGAATTTCTGACATCATTGGATATAACAAGATTGATTTTCAACAAGAGAGAATAAAATTTCTTTTTCTCTTTTTTTTTCTTTTTCAATTTCTTGATATACCTAAGTATTTATTTATTTATTTATTTTTTTATTAATCTACATCATAATCTATCTACAGATATATTTATAAACAAATCTTTCCTTTTATGAAATGGTAGGGGATGAGTCAGAAAATCGAGAACGTCGATTAAAAACGATAGATCCGTAGAAATCGATTTATAATTCTTTAAAATTTCGATCGGATTCTAATATTGGACTAGAATATATGTATCATACCTATATACCTATATACCTATCTACTTACCAACCTGCCTATCTACCTATCTACCTAACTAACTATCTACCTATCTACCTAACTAACTATCTACCTACCTACCTACTTACCCAAATCAATCTCAACGTCTTAGCTACTTTGTTTCAATTATCTTACAGAGTAATTTTCTAATCTTTTATTTTACGTCAGCCATTGAGCCTTTCTCACGCTTATGTATCCAGTCTGGCTACCTATATCGAATTCAATAAATCGGATCGAATAATCTCGTCGCCCACCGCGATTGGATTTTCTCTCTCTCTCTCTCTCTCTCTTTCTTTCTCGTAAGTCGGTAGGGAATTAGGAGAGAAAGAAGGCGGTGCGAAAGGCGAGGGAGGGGAGAGGGATGGAGGAGAAAAGGGGAGATAGAAGTCAAGAAATCCCGAAGAGAATATCGAAAAAAAGTAGCGACGCCAGAAGGAGGAATAATTCTCAATTAGCCGGTTGGAGATCTCGAGAGAAAGAGAGAGAGAGAGGGTGAGAGGGAGAAAGGGAGGGAGAGAGGGGGCCTAAGTCGTATTTATGTCGGTGCTCGGCCCCCGTTCTTCTCTCCGCTTCTTCTCGAGATCGACGAGAAGTCTCAAGTAAAAGAAGAATAAGAAGATGAAGATGAAGGAGAGAGAGAGAGAGAGATAGACAGAAGGAGAGAGAGAGAGAGAGAGAGGGAGAGAGAGAGACAGACAGAAGGAAAGAGAGAGAGAGAGAGAGAGAGAGAGAGAAGAGGAAGAAAAAGGAGAAGGAGAGAACGACTTCTCAATGACATCGAACTCAGGATCCGATTTATATTGGACCATGGCTCGCGAGATTTATATTTGCTATCTGTCTCAGTTTGTCCAGGATTCTCCGTAACAGTGTATCCAATCATTGTCGTCCTTCTAACCGACCAGCCCTTCTTTCTCTTCCTCTCTCTTTATCTTTCTCTCTATATTTCTCTTTCTCTCCCTCTCTCTCTCTCTCTCTCTCTCTCTCTCTCTCTGTCTGTCTTTTTTTCTCTCATCGATACTTCTCCCTCAAAGTTCTGATTTTCAACTTATAAAATTACGAATATATAAAAGAAAGAGAGAGAGAGAGAGAGAGAGAGAGAAAGAAAAAGAGATGGTTTATCATATACGATCGATACGAAATTTCTTCTATTTGACGCAATGTTCCTTCCAAAAATTTCAAAAGGATCACTAAGAACATCTCTATGATCATTCCCTAATTCAGAGTTTTCAAAATTCTTGAAAATTTTTGTTTACGATACACCTTGATACATCTAACAGATTGAATGGACGTTGATTTAATTGATAAATGAATCAATCTCAAGTATAATGTAAGAGTTAAGAAAAGGAAAGAAACGTTTGTTTTTATTCGAAATTGTAATTATTGCGTTAAAACGAAGAATATAACGATAGTAAAAACAATGATTACTTTTAATGATTTTTCACGGGACACTTATTCAACTTATTTATTTGGAAAACATTGTCCTAATCGCTCGAATGGATATAAATTCATCTAATAGAATTGATCCAATTCATTTGTAGGATATCCTTCGAGCGAATGAATGCGTCGTGAAAAGGATTCGTTTAATTGTTAAAAACGATAATAATTATTCGATAATTCCTCGTTAATATCTCGATCGATGATAATGTAATCATTAAATTTTCAGCAAACATTCGTGTTCTCGTTTATTGTTATTTTTATTTTCTTTCGTTTAACGTGTCTTCCCTAATGATAATTGAAATCATTGAAGTTTCAACGAACAGCCGCGCTCTCGACTATTTTTATTGTTATTTTTATTCGTTTAACGTGAGTTCCCTAACGATAATTGAAATCATTGAAATTTCAACAAATAGTCGTGTCCTCGTCCATTATTATTTCTATTATTTGTTCAATGTCTGTTTCCTTAATGATACTGAAATCATTGAAATTTCAACGAAAATAAACTTGTCTTGACTATTCTTATTTTTTATTTTTATATGTTTTAACATCTTCCCTCGAGCGTGCGTAGATAATGGTGAGATTTCTTGCGGCATCTTTTCGATTTCCTCCAAAGAGAGAAGCCTTTAAAGGGGCCGCGATTGATGGACTTTTACGAGCGGGGAAGGATTGAAGGTGTGATAGTCGGTAGCGGATGGGGCACATACGACGCAACCATCCAAACGAAATTGATTTTCGCGTGTCACGTATTTTTCGGCAGTCCTGAGCTACCAGGATGAGAAGAGCAGAAAAGGAAGGAAGGAAGGAAGGAAGGAGGATAGGTAAAAAAAGAAATAGAAGATGATAGACGTGGTAGCACGTTGCACGGTTCACGTTCAAAAGCATTCGGATGAGCAACCTTTGAAGAGAATAGTGGACTACGAATGAAAGAAGAAAAAAAAAAAATAAAAAATGACAAAAAAGACGAAGACAAATAATAATAATAATAATAATAATAATAATAATAATAATAATAATAATAATAATAATAAGAATAAGAATAATAATAATAAGAATAATAATAACAAGAATAATAATAACAATAAGAATAAGAACAAGAACAAGAACAAGAACAAGAACAAGAACAAGAACAAGAACAAGAACAAGAACAAGAACAAGAACAAGAACAAGAACAAGAACAAGAACAAGAACAAGAACAAGAACAAGAACAAGAACAAGAACAAGAACAAGAACAAGAACAAGAACAAGAACAAGAACAAGAACAAGAACAAGAACAAGAACAAGAACAAGAACAAGAACAAGAACAAGAACAAGAACAAGAACAAGAACAAGAACAAGAACAAGAACAAGAACAAGAACAAGAACAAGAACAAGAACAAGAACAAGAACAAGAACAAGAACAAGAACAAGAACAAGAACAAGAACAAGAACAAGAACAAGAACAAGAATAAGAATAAGAATAAAAATAACAATAAGAAGAAAGAGGTAACGTCGATACGAAAAGAAAGCTAAGAAAAAAAGAGATGGGAAATAAAGCCATAAAATATTTTACGGCTCGCGGGTAAGCGCGTGTGCATCGAACGGGCGGCCATTTGGGACCCTCGAACTTTCAAGGACCCACAACCACATTGAGAACCTTTCAGACACAATCCATTGTCTCTAGAATTCGAGACTTCCGTTCGAGTCGCGTTTCTTCTTGAAAAAAGAATTCCCGTTCGATATTTTGTTCCTATTCGCTTTTCCTTCCATTTTGATATCCTATACTTGTCCTATTCGACTACATTTGATTTTTATATTTTTGTTTACAATACGATCTTATCATCGATATCTTTTTTCCGAGATATCCAGATATGTTGAAATATATTTATTTCTTATGCGATGTTAATTGAATTAAATCATTTATCGTATAAATTTTATCATATTGATGTATTACCAGTATTATTATTATTATTATTATTATTATTATAAATCGAAATAAAGACAGAAAGAGAGAGAAAGAGAAAGAGAGAGAAAGAGAGAGAGAGAGAGAGAGAGAGAGAAAGAGAAAGAGAAAGAGAGAGAGAGAGAGGATAACTTTTACGCTAGATAATTTTTAATTGTTCACGCTTGAGATTTTTTTATTAAATACTTTCACTTCTCTCGCCGCAGATTTATTTAAACCAGCCGTCAGATGACAAATTATTCTTAACTTTCTAGATTTTTCATATATGTGCGAATCGATTCCGGAAGGGATAGTCTCTTCTAAGCTCTCTCTTCTTGCCTTTCCATTCTGTTCTCCTCTCTCTCTTTCTTTCTCTGCCTCTATTTCTTACTCATACACGTAGATACATAGATAAAATACATTCTTAGCTCGCAGAAAGATTTACTGACATGCTAATTGTTCTCTTCATGAGAGGAAGGCGCTAAGTGAAATAAAAGCGCTACCAAGTAAGTACTAACACGAACGTGTTCGTTCCTTTAACCTCACCGATCGAAGGGAAACAGTCTCTCTGATAGTTTTCTACCGCATCGGTTTTACTTATCGTACCCAAGAATCTTTGAAACGCTAAAGCGTATCTTTACGGATTTGTATATATGTATGTATGTATTGTATGTGCCTATGTATTTAACTACGCGTGTAAGTATGTATATACATATGAGCGCAAAAGAAACGTATGTATGTAACTCGACGTTGTTAACATTTAACGATTACCTACGCGTTTACTATGAGTTCCGGATAACTTCGCCATTTTTCCTTTTTTTTTCTTTCTTGTTTTTTTTTTATTTTTTTTTTTTTTATTTTTTTCTTCCTTTTTGTCGAACGGTCCGTGTTATAAAAGTTTAACCGAGTGTGAATTATCGCGTTGGTAAAGGTATAACTCGCAAAACCATTCGTCAAAACCATTCGCTCCTACTATATTCGATAAATAATCTTTAATCTTCGCGTGACTCATATCGTGGGAAAATAAGAGTACGTATTAATCGAGAAATTTTATCGTTTAGATTGAATTCTCTTTTATTTGTTTTTTCCTTTTTTTTTCTTTTTTTTTTTTTTTTTTGTATTTTCTTTTTTCTCTTTCTAATAAAAATTCATGGTAAACAGATCAGATTGAATATTTTATTAATTTTAAATGAAATTAAATGGAGTAACATATTCTTCTTGATTTACTTTTTCCTTTTTCCTTCCTTTTTTCTTTCTTTTTTTTTTTATCATATTCGATGCTATAAAAAAGATCGATAAGTATACACGTAGAGATATTAACACTAGATACAAGTCGTATTAATGGTTATATTAAAATGCGGCCTTTTTTTTTTGTTTTTTCTTTTTTTTCGTTATTAAGATTGATTCACTTAACTTCAAATCAATTTAATTTTTAGTAAAACATTTAGAAAACATTGGATTAAATACTATATTTTTTTTTAGCTAGAAACCTCATTTATTTTCTTCTTCTTTTTTTCTCTTCTCTTTATTACCATACTCGATCTTCTAAAATATTGATAGTAACATTAACATTAGAAACTCAATACGTTGATACATTGAAAAATTACTATAAATTATTAAAAAAAATAATATTTACACATTTCCGTAAATCTTTTCAAACACGTGATGTAAAATTCGTCAAATCAATGGAATTGTCATAAATCTGATGTTAATACATGTTTATATTTATAGAAAATCTTTATGCTATAATAATAATAATAATACATGACCACCTTATAATTGCATTTCGATTATCGGATCGATACGATAAGGAGTGAAACTTTTCATGTGGGACGAAACAAATGCGCACGAACAAAGGAATCGATTTGTTGATTGTTGAATTATATAAAAAAAAGAAAAATAAGAAAAAAGTAGCAAATAAGTAGATACTCACTTTGATATTGCATGAATCGGTGGAATATGGTAAGAACGTAACATGTATGAATAGTAAAACATCCCTTTGAAAAGTTCATAAATGTTGCCGAGTTCACATTATCTCTTTTGAATGACATTCGCGAGGCTAAAGTTAAATAACCAGTTTATACAATCCTGTAAGCGAAACAGCTGTTCCAAAAAGTAAAGTTTCTCTCTCTCTCTCTCTCTCTCTCTCTCTCTCTCTCTCTCTCTCTCTCTTTTTCTTTTCAACCATTTAATATGAATACAGTGTTAGTTTCGTTATTTATTAATTATCTTACAATTTTTTTAATGCAAACTTGTTTTTCTCTCTCTCTTTTTCTTTCTTTATCTACCTATCTATCAATATATTTATCTATATATATGTAGATATGGGTCGTTGATTTTGAAAGTGGGGCAAGTCCATTTTATTGCTAGATATTTAATGGTTTGCATTTAAATGAGTTTAACAATGTTGATAAGCAGTAACAGAATTATTTTATATTTTTTTGTGGTTTTATTTCATAAACGATAAATTTAACACGCAATAATGGTTATCCGTGTTAGATCAAAAAAATCATGGTTTTAATACGCATCAATGGACTTATTTCACTTTCAACAATAATTATCGTTATCAATATTTATTTTGAATTTATGTTAATTTATAATAAAAATTAACTTTAACTATTTTTTTCACAAAATGGACTTGCCTTACTATCAAAATCAACGCTTATGTATATATATAATATAATATATAATATAATATAATATATTATATATATATATATATATATATATATATATATATATAAATATATATATATCTTTATAACTTATGGCATTATTCATATATTTTACTAATGTTTATAATCATTAGCTTACGAGAAGAACCAAAAATTTGTTAATAACAATATAATCCGAACATATCACCAATAGAAAGATACGTCGATTATATAGAAACGTTCGTGCGATATATAATAGATACGAATAATCCTTAATTAAAAAGGCCTACATTATTACATTACATTGCGGTATTCGTGATTTTCCTTGAAAAAATACTCACTTAAGCGCCTATTTAAAAAGCTGTCATCGTGTCACGAACGGACCAATGGAGCTTCGAAAATATCTTTATCATCATCAAGCATGTTGATTGATAGAACAGAAAACAATTATGCGATCGGTGTAGAGAAGGGTATAGGAGGGAAAGGGGAAAACAATAACTTGGCAGTGTTTGTTTTTTTTTCTATTTTTAATCTCTTTTTCTTTTTTCCTATTTTTTTTAGCGTTATCTTTAAACGTTTAGTTAAAAGGAAATCTTTATATTATTAATGAAATATGTATATATATATATACATATATATATATATATATATATATATATATATATATATATAATCAGTCAAAAATATTTAGAAAATTCCTAGATATTTCTTGCAGTTTTACAGTGTGAAAGAAAAAAGAATTACGCTCTGAAAAGAATTACTCTCTGAAAGAATTTCCGAGATTTAAACAAATTACCTGGAACTATAGTATATATATATATATATATATATATATATATATAAATACTATAAACATGTATAAATATGTATAAACATGTATAAATACAATAATTGCGACATTCTAAAGATAAAATAAGAACGCGAAAGATTTTAAATTAAACGAATAATGTTTGGATCGTTCGTAGATTGAGAAATAATATAAAAAATAACTAGGGGAAAAAGATAAAAGAAAGGAAATAAAGAATACGAAGGTGGCCTGATCGATCGTAGAGTTATTAGCGGAATCAAACATGATACCACCGATGCTCGATACGCTCGGAGGACCTTGGACGGCCATGTTTGCGCTAGATATATGTCTCTCCAGAGTATAGAAACCAAGAGGGCTGGATTGGAGAGGAAGGGTGGAGTGCGGGTGTTAAGGGGAATGCAGGGAGATAGGGATGGGGGTTCTTCTACGCGTTTCGCATCCTTCAATTAGACACTCGGTCTGGAACCAAGCAGTATTAATTCTCATGCACGCACGCTTCGAAGCGTACCTACCTTTTAATCTCTCGATCTTTTTATCACCTTTCGTTACACCTTTTTCCCATATCTATCTACATATATATTCCTCTTCTTTTTTCTCTTTTTCTTCTTTTTTCTTTACCTGTCTACGTTCTCCCTTTTTAATTTTTCTTTCTTTGTCTCTTCACTTAAAAATTAGCTACTGAAAGATTGAAGATACCTAATTTAATGTATGAAACTTTTTAAGTCCTTGATGTTTTATTTATAATTTAGTTAATTATATAAAAAATATATATATATATATTTATATATTAATTGGATACATCATCTAAATATAGATAGATGTAAGTAACTACTTGCAAAATGTATAGTATTATCTAAATGAAAACTCTTCATTTCAAAATTACTGAAGTATTAAAGATAGTCATTTAAAAGTATGAAATTAATTAGATATATACTTAAGTAAGCACATTGGTATGTGCTTGAAAAAAATAAAATATTAAATGTACGATAACTGTTTCCTTGAAAATTACCGAAATATAAATAATTAAAAATAAATATTTTCTATATATAAAATATAATATATATATATAAGATATATCTATATATAAGATATATATATATATATATAAGATATAAAAGATAACAGTTAGAAACTATTAAAATTATCTGATTATCAATCATACTTCAATGATATAAAATCAAATTATAATATAATATTTTAAATGGAAATATCCTTTTGTTTTGCTTTTTTTAGAGAAATTAAAAATTCGCACGTTTCGTTAGATATCATATTACAAGGTTAAAAGTTTCATTTGATTTTAACATTTAACGAGCAAGAAATAGCAAAGAAATAACAGAGAAAAGCCGTGCGTTTTTAACATTCTTACGTTCTCACAGTTATGATGCCCGCATTTCTATTCGCGACGGCGTCTACTTACTAAGATTATGTATCTCTCTATGTTTTTATGTATATAAGTATGTATGTATCCTATATAACACTTCGTACGTATGCATCGCCATTAACCATCGCTGGTCTCACTAAATATTCTTCGTTCTTCTAAAGGCCTCGCGTTCTCTAGAACAAGCTAGAGTCATCCATGCCAGCTCGAAATAAATAAGAAAGAGAGCGTACATATGTCACACGTGGTTTTTACGTTTTTCTTCCGACGATACACACGAGCGAGCAAACTATTTTCTCCTATCGTCGTTCGATCTTTTTAACTCTCCTCGTTTCTTTCTGTTTTCCTTTATACATATATTTTTCTCAATCGACTATACACAATGGGACATCGATCACCGTTACCGACTGTATTTCTCTTTCTTTTTCTCTTTCTTTTTCTCTTTAATCTTTAATCTTTTATTTATTCTCGTTCTCCTAACTAATAAATTAGAAGAAACTAGATGTATTAACTGTATAATTTATTACCTCATCGAATATCAATTTATCAATGTTCATCGTCGAAATGATTAATTTTGATTAAATATACTTTTAAGAAAATATTTCGTTATTATCAGATATATTATAACAATTCATTAAGTTTTTTGTTTTTTATTTATCTAACGACACGAGACTAATGTTATAACGAAAAATGTCCTTAATATATCCGTCGATGTGACGAGTCAATAATAATAATGACGATTAAACAAATATATCACGATTAAGTCGTATGTAAAAAAAATTTTCGTGTTATATAAGAAATGAAAAAAAAAAAAAAAAAAAAAAAGTAGAAAAATTCGGAATAAAACAGAAAATCGTATCGTATTGAATAGTATTGATATTCGAATTAAAATTTTTCTTACGGAATTAGGTCGTCGCAAATTATTATCGAAGAAAACGTTGTTGTTTTAACATTTCGATAGGGAGGTATATTGTTACATGTTAAAACTGGAACGTCCCTGTAATGTTTCTGTTGAATCTAGCGAGAGGTTAACGAGCTGAGCTCGTCTGACGTATTATAATAACGAGATATCGAATGGGGTTTACGGATATCGCGTTTCATCCCCCTTAAAGAGCGACGGACACCGGTAAATGGTAAGGAAAGAAGGAGAGTATATCCTACCAGGAAGTCGAGCTAGGCTTGCCGTTCAACTTTCCGCTTAGCCGAGATTCGCGGGTCCAACTTTTCGGCTCTTAGTGCACACGCGATCCTCATTAGTGATTCTCTCTTTCAAAAGAAAGAAGAACGGCATTGCGATTATTTTATGTGAACGAAATCGACGATAAAATTGGAGAGGGTTTGATACTTTAGGTATATCGTTATATACATATGTATTTTTTTTGTTCTTTCTCTTTTGTATCTTCGGATAAAAATATATCTCGAGAAAAAATGAATTTGGTGAAAAGAGATTATTTTTCTCCCCCTTTCTTTTTTACGAAAGATGAGAAATGATAAAGAGATATCGATCGACATGACGTTATTAACATGCAAAATAATGATGTTTCTCATTTCTTGATCAAATTTCTATATCGGGGGTTTCTCTTCTTCGAGGAAAAAAACGAAAAAGAAAAAAAAAAGTGAAAAGAAAAAGACAAAAAAGAAAAAAGAAGAGTATCTATACCTTTAAAAATTATTCATCAAGATGTTCGATTTAAACAGATAAAGACGAATATGATTTTGTGCAAAAGAAGAAAAAAAAAAAGAAAAAGAAAGAGTAGATATTTTTTTTGATTGATGCGAATAAGTAGATATTTACATAATCCGTCATTTATGAGTTAAGCGAACGACGAAAATTCTTAAAAAAAAGATATACTAAGATATTTTCTTGGCAATGAAGTTTCGTTGAACGAAGATATACGGGGACAATTATGTGGAATTATTCAGAAAAAAATTGAAAAAACAAAAAAAAAGAAAATAATTTCTTGAAATTATTAACGGCCGGGGACAACCTTTTAGATTAATCATTTCGAACGGCACTTTCACTTTGTTCTCGTGTGGAAAGGAATTCTAACAAGAGAAAGGGGGAGAAAGAAAGATAGAGAGAGAGAGAGAAAGAAAGAAAGAGAGAGAGAGAGAGAGAGAGAAATGATTATTTAATTTCCTTTAATCATGCGTAACGAGAGAGAGAGAGAAAGAGAATAATTTTATGGATTATCCGTTGAACGAGAAATTAAGAACGATCCGTTCATTAACGATTCATCGAAGTTTCCAGGAGGAGAAGAGAAGTTTCTATTGATTTATCGAGGTGGTCCGTCGGTCGGTCGGTTGGTTGATTGGTTGGTCGGTTGGTTGGTTTGTTCGTTGGTTGGTTGTTTGGTTAGTTGGTTGGTTGGTTTGCGCGAGGATAAGGAAGACAAACGAGCAAGACCAAAAATAAATCCTTCTGTTTTATTGAAAAAAATACAAGTGATAATAGTGTGTACGAACAATCCATAAGTTTATATTCTTTTTTGTTTTCTTTACATTGATCACTATGAGAAACAATTATAATAATTTTATTTTATTTTTATTATTACCTTTTTCATTTTTATTCTTTATCAAGTTATATAATATAATATAAAATATAATGTAAATAATTATAATACATAATATATAAAAAGTTAGTGTAGAGAATTTTTTTTCTTTTATTTTTTTTTTCTGTAGTCAAGACTCGTACGTCATATTACTCCATTTTGTATTTCTTTCTTATATTTCCCTTTTCTTTTCTTTTCTTTTCTTTTCTTTTATTTCATTTCTTTTTCTTTTTTTGATTAAATTGATCTTAAAAAGTAATAAATATAAAAAGAGAGAGAAAGAGAGAGAAAGAGAGAGAAAGAGAGAGAAAGAGAGAGAGGGAGAGAGTGAGAGAAAAAAATCGATGACATCGCCCTTCTCTCTCTTTCTTTCAGTCCACTAAATCGTAAGTGAAATTCGTGGAGTTTAAGTAACATCGATCGTTTTACCTTATATCGTATATCGATGTAATCCCAACGAGGAGTTACACCGATGTGGAAAACGAAGTGGCATTTCCACGCTAACGTGAAAATGAGCTTTTCCCGTTGAGCAACCCTCGGAAGGACGTTCGTGGCGAAGATAATAGCGGTGTCATTCGTCCCTCTCTCTCTCTCCCTCTCTCTTTCACACACACACACATACATACATACATACATACATCCATACATACATACATACATACATACGTACATACATACATACATACATACATACATACATACATACATAGTCAAATACACACACACGCACACACATTTATAGAGATACATTTATTCCTCCAATGGAGACTCGAAAGCGTTTGGAAGCCACGTTGGTGATAGTATTAGATAGGAAGGATTTGAAGGAGGGGTTAGGAGGGTATCTACTGGATATCGCTGTCGTTGTTGGGAAATCGGCCGGAAAATGGGAAAGCCAGGAGACTGCTGACAAATGGTTGATCGGGCACCCACCGTCAGAGGCACTTGGTCTCGTGGCGACGGCGCGAGGAAGTGGAAGAAGAGAGGAGAAGAGGTTGGGGGAAACGTTTATGTTAGGGAAGGAGGAAGGGCTGATTCTCGTTCGGCCATTGGACGGAAAGAACGAGGCTTGCGCGAAAGGAAAACTCGGCACTGGTGACAAAAATTTATTTCTATCTTCCTCTATCTTATCCCTTCTCTCTCTCTCTCTCTCTCTCTCTCTCTTTTCTCTTTCCTTTTCATTTCTTTTTCTATGGTTATCTACCTTATTCATCGTTCTTTTATCTTTTCACGTATCGTGTTCATGTTCATATTTCTTTTCTTTTTTTTCCTTTTTCTTTCTTTCCTTTTGTGATTTTTTTGGCTTTTTTTAGTCTTTTCTTTTTAATTTTTTTATTTTCTTTTTTTTTTTTTTTTGAACTCTGAAGCTTCTGTCCCAGTTTATTCTTTTTAAACTAAACAGTCCGATTCCAAGTACCGGAGCATTTTCGGATCGTAAAGTAGAGTTATCGTGACTACGCGCGATTATCGTCTCTTCACGCACTCGTACAACATGCGCTCAAGAGTAAAAGAGAGAGAGAGGGAGAGAGGAAGAGAGAGAGAGAGAGAGAGAGAGAGAGAGAGAGAGAGAGAGAGACATAAAGAGGTCTCGCGAGGAGAATATCTTTCGTTCTGTAATATTCGCCATGGTGAGGTAGCGTGCACCTTTGTACATTGGTATTTGCCGATCGCGAGTATTTCGCAATAGAAGGGAAGAAATATATCCTCTGTGACTCTTGGACCGATTTTTCGAACGGTAGCAACGTACCTGCAAGTTTGTTGCAATTTCGTACCAGAATTCTCGTTAACAGAAGAGAAGAGAAATATTATCGAGGAGAGGACGGATAATAATCGTTAGCCCCGGGCCCGCGATCAACTCTTCCCTCAGTTTTCGACGATTTCCTCGCGGGAAGAGGATGATTATTATAATTTTCGTGTATTTCTCTTTGAGTGTATCCATCCGATTCCGATTGGGTCGATTTTCGGCAAATGTTTCACTTTTTAAAATAATCGTTCACCTGAAAATTATTCGGTTCAGGACGAACTTCTGTTTATTTCCATCGTACTTTCGTTGAAAATAAAATGAAAGGAAAGAGAGAGACAGAGAGAGAAAGAGAGAGGGAGAGAAAGAGAGAAAGAGAAAGAGAAAGAGAGACAAAAAAAGAAAAGTTCTCTCTCCCTCCCGTTAGAGGAAAAAAAAGAAATTGTATAAGAATGTACGATGTACACAAATTTAATGTACTTACGTACAAAGCTGTGATGTTATTGGGCGAAGGATGAACCTTTTTTTTATAGTTGACGATACCATAAATCGGTCCATTTATTTTACTTACAAATTTAGAACTCAGGCTGAGACTATTTGCCATTGTCGCGAAGCCGTAGAAAAAATTCTATTCTTATGGCCCTTTCAAAGCCACGTTGCTTCTCTTGCTTGAAGTTAAAAAAGGGAGAGGGAGAGAGAGAGAGAGAAAGATTAGATACTTATAGATCATGATGAGAAGCATAGTCTTCGAGTATGGCGGTCCTTGTACTGTCAAGATCTTCATTTATTTATATAAGTTCTTTTTAAAGAATATTATTTTCGTTAAATAAAAATAATAATTATTATTATAGATATTATCAAATAATAAAAATTTTTATTATATATATAATATAGTATATATTATGTGTATATATAATTAATAAATAATCGATTAATTTTATATATATATATATATAAAATATATATATAATATTATATATATAAATTTTTTTTAATACATTCAAGAGAATATATATATATATATATATATACGTGTATTGTTTAAACAATATTAATTATGCTGCAAAGTAGAAGTAGATAACGAAAGAAGCGAAAGGAAGCTTTGTCGATTCACCCTTGTTTGAACTGAATCTACCAGCTTCCTCCTCTCTCTCTCTCTCTCTCTCTCTCTCTCTCTCTCTTCCTTTTCCTCTTTGTCTCTCTCTATGTCGAGAGTCATTGCACGAAAGCGATAAAACGGAAAATTGCTGGATTCCCGTGGAATAATTAAACGGCACCCCTCGTAAAACACTAAGGCACGGTCTAGTCTGTCCTTTTCCAGTCTTCCGCTTCGTTCCGTAAAACGGTCCCTCCTTTTCGAACTTTCACCCCTCCTTTCGAGTATTCGCGTACGCTCTCGTGAATCCTATGAGCGTCGCGAATCGATTACTCCTCTTATACGCGAGACGATTAGCGTTATACATGCGCGCATACACACACGCACACGAACATGCATATATACGTATAAAGATAACCCCTATTGCGATTTTCTCTCTCCCTCTCTCTCTTTTGTGGGGGGGTTAGGAAACAATGTGGCAGGATAATCGCGCGAAACGATTTGCTCTCTTCACGGCCGATTAACTCTGCAATCTGTTGACCGAAAGAAGAAACGAGAGGGACGAGAGGAATCAGCGTAGGTGCCGAATAACACGGAAAATTGACTCTAATCTAATATGAAACACGTTGATGGTACACCCTATCGAGATATAGATTTTTCTTTAATTATGATACCCATCTCTCTCGAGAGATTATATTTTTTTTTTTTCCTTTTTTTTCTTTTTTTTCTATACCGACGTTACAAGTAATAAATCAATTATTCTTCCGGGGAATCATGCAAGAATCTAATAGGTAATTTTATTATCTTCGAATATTTCTTTATGTATTTTTATATATTTTCCTTTTTTTATTAAATCATCCCTTTATGTTTATTTGTTTCGTGAAAAATTTTAATTTAGGATAACAACATTTCCTAAGGCTTTTTTTCATCGTAGTATAACAAATTATTCCGCTTTAAAATGTCACATAATGTATATCAATTTTTTTAGAATCATCGCAAAGTTTAGTTCCTTTTCTCCAAAAAATAAATTCTTTTTCTTTTAAAGGTAATAATAATGATAATAATAACAACGTATCCTGATCAAACGAAAATTTGTTGATGAACCTTAACAATTTTCTTTTATATTTTCCGAACGAATTATTAGAATTTTGATTGGTAGGTAGGCAGTAATGGATACGATCCGCCATGTTTGCCATGGCCGAAAATATTATGAAAATACGTATCGCAGGCGAGAATGATCACGAGTGTGGGCAGGAACGTTTTTCTACCACAAACGATAAACAGAAGTGTCCTATCTCGCGAACGAGGCTTCTGCTTCGAATCAGCCGGCAGACGCAGGGGCAGGCTGTTACGTATATAAGGTCGGCGCGTTTGTGGAACTTATCTCATATTCCACTCTTTCAGCTTCTCTTCCTTCCTCGGGCAGTCGTTTCTGTCGGCCGTTAATCTGTTCGCCGCGAGCTAGCTCCATTCACGCGTCCAATTTAGTCGTCAATGATGCAAATGAAGCACCTTGACTCTTAAACGATAACCACGCGAGTGCCTTTTGCCATATTCTCTCTCTCTCTCTCTCTCTCTCTCTCTCTTCCTCTCTCTATCTATCTTTCTCTTTCTCTCTCTCTCTCTCTTTCTCTTTCTTTTTCTCTGTAATTCGCTCACTGTGTTTCTTGCCAAATATTGCAATGAGTTAAAGTTAAAAAGAGTTTGCTTATTATTCTTGAGAATAGTAAATCTTTTTTCAATATGATAAATCCAATATGTGGGTATGTAATAAGTTGTTTAGAAATAGGTCGAAACGTAATTAAATATAGTCATAAATATTTATATATGTATATATAGTTAATGAAAAATATCAGAGATCTAATAATTTGTTTAAAAATGAATGAATCAAAATATGATTGTATATTAAAATAATTAGAATATAATATTATATAAACAATTTAGTTATCATATATATATATATATATACATATATATATATATATATATATGTATGTATATATTATAAATTTAATCGTTTAAAAATGTCGATGTTTTTATTTCTTTAATGACCATAAAAAAGCAGGCAATCAATTATTATCAGTTTATACAAATTAATCGATCATTTAAAATTAATGATTGATCTATGAGAATATCATTCATATATTCGAATTTCGTAACAGTGTCGTTTGTACGATGATTTAAACTGAGTATTTGCAATAAGTATTAAGTATCTAAGATTCTCTTGGCACGTTTCTTCGAAATACGTCTCGTCGTATGTATGTACGTCTTGGGACTTAAGGAAAAAAAAAAAAAAATAAATAAATAAAAAACAAAATAAAAAACAAAATAAAAAAAAGATAAAAAAGAAATAAAAATAAAAATTAAAATTAAAATAAAAATTAAAAAAAAATAGAAAGAAAAATAAGTAGAAAAATCATTAAAATGATAATAATTCGAGTTGGATGAGTTGGAGACATAGACGAGAATCATTTATCGACGAATGCGATACAAACGGTCGGATCGTTAACAAGAAAACGTTAGCAGCGTTTTGCCGTCAGTGTTGGCCGGGTTCCAACAACGAAGGAGCCATTACCTAATTACCCGTACCGCTTTATGGACACTTACATGTCGGTTTCTGTCAACTGCTCGTAGAAAAGGGGACGAGTGGGTGAGAGGATGAAGGAAGAGAAGAGAAGGCCGTTCTCTCGAAGAGATCGTCGTATCTCTCTCTCTTTCTCTCTCTCTCTCTTTCTGTCTATCTTTCTCTCTTTCTCTTTTTCTCTGTCTTTCTCACACGTGGAATTTCAAAGAGCTCGTGCTTTATTCGTACATCCGAGAACTCGTGTCTTTCGATCATCATGAATTTTCTTATTTTCCATTCGACGTTGCGCTAACTGAAAATTAAGGTTTCAGCAAAATTAACAATCAAAATATTAGTAAATGCGGTCAGTTAAATATCTATTTTTTCTTTTCTTCTTCTTTTTTTTTTTTTTTTCTTTTTTGATAAATTCACACTCAATCGTGCATGTCGAAAAGCAACATTGTGATCAATAATTTATTTCAATGGATAATTTTCATAAGATCAATCTTGCAGGATTTATTATTAACTATACGTACATAGCAACAATTAATGATTAACAACGAACATCATGATCAATGATTTATTTTAATAGGTAATTTTCATAAAGTCATCTTGCAGAATTTATTATTTATTATATAAAGTGACTATTAATGATGAACAACGAATATCATAATTAATGATTTATTTTAATAGGTAATTTTCATAAAATCATCTTGGAGGATTTATTATTTACTATATAAAGTGATTATTCTCAATGAACATAGAATATCGTAATCAATCATCTATTTTAACAGAAATATTTTCATGATATCATTTTGCAAAATTTATTAATTACTATACAAAGTGATCATCGATGATGAACATCGAACATAATAATCAATGATTTATTTTAATAGACAATTTTCATGATATAATTTAATGTCGATTTATTAATTACAAAATGATCATCGATGATGAATATCGAACATAATAATCAATGATTTATTTTAATAGACAATTTTCGTGACATAATTTAATGTCGATTTATTAATTACAAAATGATCATCGATAATGAACATCGAATATGATAATTAATTATTTATTTTAATAAACAATTTCGATTAACTGTTTTCTTTCTCTCTATCATCCTTCTTTTTTTAGTCACTTTTTCTAAGTTAATTTTCGAGAAAATTTTCAAAATAATTTTTTTTATCGTAGCTTTGATATGGAACTTTAATCCGAAGATAAACTTGAGCATTTTATAGTTATCACCTTCATAGAACAAAGGAAAAGAGTGAAAGAGAAATGGCTATAAAAGAGAGAAAAAAAGAGAGAGAAAGAGATAGAGAGAGAGAGAGAGAGAGAGAGAGAGAGAGAGAGAAAGATACAGAGAGAGAAAAAGAGATAGAGAGAGAGAGAGAGAGAGAGAGAGAGAGAGAGAAAGAAAGAGATAGAAAGAGAGAGAAGGAGAGAGAGTCAAGTTCTATGTATATGCGCATATGCACATGTATGCCAATTTACATGTGCATGTATGTGTGTGCGTATTTGCATGTATGTTCCGCAGGCTCCAACAAACGTTTCAACTAACATTCCTCGCAAGCCCAAAGGAATGAAGTCGTTTGCACACCCTTTCTCCCCTCATCTGTCTTTCTCTCACTTTCTCTCTCTCTCTCCCTCCCTCCCTCTCTCTCTCTCTCTCTCTCTCTCTCTCTATCTCTTTCTCTTTCTCTCTCTGTTCGCAAAAGAAGAAGAGAGATTTGTAGACCAGGGATGAGACGTGAGATAATATTTTCATTTCATGAAACCGTGAATGCAACCGAAAAGGTGGAAATGGAAATAGTTCTTTTTGTTTTTTTCTTTATTTTTTCGGCTTTTTTCTACATCGTTGAATCAGAGAGAGACAGAGAGAAAAAGAGGGTGGAGGATATACACACCCGGCATGGCGATTGGACGCGGTCTCGTCCAGCCCCCGCGTTCACCACAATTTTCAACAAAGCATTCGTTCGTCCGGAAATAAGCACCTGCTGGATACACAACTAACACGATTCCGTCCGAAACATAGAACCGACTGTTGGTGTTTTACAATGGTGTCGGATGAATTCGAAACCCTTGTAAACGAATCAATGTCAAAGAAAAAGAGAGAAAGAGAAAGAGAAATATATATATATACATATACATATATATATATATATATATATATATATATGTGTGTATAAAAATAAAAAAAAATGAAGAAAAGAATACAAAAAATATGGATCTATATATAAATGAAAGAGAAAATAGCAAATATATTTTTTGCATTAATTAATGTATTATATGTTCAACGTATTATTGATCTTAAATGATATATAGGTAATATGTGTATGCATGTACATATATATTTATTATCTATATGTCATTTTAGATTTATTATTATGTTTCATATATAATACATTTATTGTAATAAATTATCTGTAATTATAATACACATAATTATATATTATATCTATATAATATTTATATAGATATATAAATTTACAAAAAAAAAAAGCTATATGAGAAATTATAGCTTACAAAAAAGAAAAAAGAATTTTCAAATGACAAAATACAGAAGAATGATACATCGAATGCACACGATTAAAAAAAGAATAAAAAGAAGTATCGATAGATCAATTATTCAACCAACTCGTAACGTTTAAATTTGTAACAAAAACCAAATTAAATATTATTCAATCATTCGAGAGGAAAACTTATAAGCGCGTGCGTATTATATAAAATACTATCTGGTAATATAGAATTGAAAAAGAATGGGAGTGGGGAGGACGCTCTTTTTTTCCATTGACTTCTTCTTTTCTTTTTTTTTTCTTCCTTTTTTCTTGTTTCTTTTTTTTCTCCCCAAACGAACCTTTTCAACATGGGCGGCCACTTTTGGGAGTAGTTTAATCGGGCGGAAACGCGTAACTCCCCGCAATATATAGCTTCGGGCAAAGATTCGAATCGTGTTTCGATCGGGCACTTGCTTGCCCGAACGCCTGCAACCTGCCTTCTCTTCTTCGTTACGATCTACGATCTCAAGCGATAAAGCGCGATCTTTTACAATATTTTCCCTCCAACACGAACTTGGTTTATGTGTGGATATACGTATATATATGGCTTATGTATAGATATACATACATATATATATATATATATATATATATATGCATGATCAGGAAAGTATTGGATCAAGTGATGTTGCCGATATATCGGCTTGTAACGTGACGAGAATTATGTATGAAATCGATCGATACTTTTAATATTTTTCTTTTATATATATATAGGTATATGTATATACGTAAATATATATATATATATATATATATATATATATATATATATATTTTACATTTTAACATATCGATGAATTGACAGTTACTTATCCGACAGTTACTTACCGGGACAGTTACTTACCCGATCTATCTCCGTTTAATATTAAATTATTAGTTGGAAAAATGATATAATTGTATACAATTATATAAGATACGAAGTTTACAATTTTAAGAAATAATTTTATACTTTACAGTTAAATACAGGTACAGGTGAATGTATAATTATTAAAAATTAAATTGAGAAATAATTTTCTTCTGTAGCTTTTTGTTTCTTTTTCTTTCTTTTTTTTTTGTTTCGATCACTATCAAAATTTATATGATACAGATAATGATATAGAATATCTACTGCTAGTAGATATCAAAAGGATTATTAACAATGAATATGAATTTTCTTTTTTAATATAATCATCGAAAAAATTTACATCGAATAATTTTAATAATGAATTCATGAAAATCTCAATAAATCATATACATATTTTATATTTTCAGTATTATATTGAGAAAAAAAAAAACTTATAGCAAAAATAATATAATTCTATATATTTATGTATATAAGATAAGAAATTAACAATTTTAATCTTCCATAGCAAAATTGTAGAGTTGAGTGTATAATTATAAAAAATTAAATTGATAAATAATTTTCTCCTGTAGTTTTCTCTCTCTCCCTCTCTCTCTCTCTCTCTCTCTCTCTCTCTATCTTTCGTTTTTCTTTCAATGACTTTATCAGAAATGACGTGATACATATAATGACATAAAATTTTTTAATAGTAGTTGATATCATAGGTATTAATAGCAATGAATTATCATTTTCGATGTATTTATCGAAAAAATTTTACATTTCAATAAAAAATTCATTTTAATAAATCATACATATATCTACTTGTATTATCGAGATTGAGTGAGGGTAAAAAAAAATAGGCTATTGTAATTTCCAACAATAATATGTATATCCAAGAGAAATAAGGTAGAAAACGAACGTTTGTATGGGATATATATGTAATGCACCAATACACCCAAGATCTTGGATCCTTTGAAATAACGCACAAACAATCGTGTTTAAGCGTTGGCTACTTATGGGTCGCATGTTGTACAATTACCTGCTACTTACGTACTAACGGGCTCGCGTTAAGTAGTCGACGAGGATCTCACGGGATGAAATGGGCTCAAACTCGTTGCGTTTTCAGATCGACTCCGTTATTATCCATCGTGAAAGAGTGGGAAAGAATGAAAGAGTTAAAGAGAGAAGAAAATGTTGCACCGAAGGCGATAAAGGTGTTTCTCATAAGCGTCTCTCGTGAAGCCTTTTTTTCTTCTTCTCTTCTCTTGTTTTTCTTTTATCTCTTTTTTCTTCCTCTTCCTTTTATTTTTATTTTTTTTCCTTTTTTGTTTTTTTTTATTCTTCTTTTTACCGTAACCTTGAAAGGTAGGTACCTACTGGTTGTGTGATGTTGCGGAAACGTAACATTACGATCAGCGCCTGGATCAAAAGAGACCCCGCGATTAAAAAATCGCCGGGAGAGCGACGTTAACGGGGCGATTATTATCGTTTACGTATCGTTTCCTCGAAATACCACAAAGATTACCAAGAAAACTTTTATCTTCTCTTATTTCTTTTTTCTTCTTTGCTTCTTCGATCTTACCTTTTAACAATTTCACATTAAAACCGGAAAATGAAACGCTCTTGTTTCGAAGTAAAATTTCTTTTTAATTAAGTTCGTTTTACGTATAACATATGTGTGTGTGTGTGTGTGTGTGTGTATGTATGTGCAATAAGAACGATCTTAATCATAATAGATTACGATAGGACTACGTTTCATAATAGTTACATCAAGAAAATGGTTTACACCTAACGTCATCTCATTTTCGACCCTCACCGAAGCACATTTAACTCGGCTACGTTAGATCAACCGCCACCCTAGTCGTGCAACGTCTAGGAATTACGGGGATCGAGATTTAATCTAGTAGAAAGGGAAGTAAAAGGAAATCTCTTTAGCCATGGTCTACGCACACAGGTGGTGACGTTTGACACACATACATACATACACACAAATAAACATCGAACATACGAATCAATATTTAATCTGTACGTGGACTCATATTCATTTGCATCATCGATCTTTCATTTCGCAAAGGAAAAAATCACTTCAGCTTTCGTCAAGCAAAAGGAGATAATTTATATATATATATATATATATATATATATATATATATATATATATATATATATATATAATCATTATATTATACATATATATTAAGTAAAAAAAAAAGAAGAAAAATTACATATATTCGGTAATTATTTAGAATGATGGAATAATGTGATGTAAAATTTATACTTGTAAAAGGTTTAATTTACTATATCCCTTTTTTACTTATAATCTCTATCTTTCTCCTTGTCTTTCATTAAGTCAGTTGAAAGACGTAGCTCGATCGTAGTAGGAACAGAACGTTAATAATTTTCAACGATCCCGTGCCACCGATTATCCCCGTTCGATAACTACCACAACCAACCTAATCATCACTAGGCATCATGTTCGGACGATCACTAGGAACCAAAGGAATCGTCGCGGTTGTGTGACCCCCGTGCCAGGCTTTTATCCATAGCGCGTACTCTTGATCCTTCCGCGTGATACATCGTCGGTACTTAGCCGTACTTACAGCTTAAAGTGCAATAAAGGGAAATGGCGAAGGGGAGGTAATAACGATCGCACCATGGCATCAGTGACTCGTTCTTTTCTTCTCTTTTCTTTTTTTTTTTTCTTTTCTTTTCGTTTCTTTCTTTTTCTTTTTTTTTCCCTTTAGGTTCTAAAGATCATCAAGAAAATAAAAAGAATGGAGAAAATTTAATTTCCGAAATATTTTTCTTTCTCTTTTTTTTTGGCTTTTAATTTCTTTTATGCTTTTTCTTATTTTTTCTTTTTTTTTTTCTTTTCTTAACAGGAAATTTCGCGATTCTTTGTTTTTGTGACAGATCTTAAACATTGACACTGGCGGTAGCTTGTTTCTTTTTTATTTTTTATTTCATTTCTTTTTTCAAGTTCTGAAAATTAAAGAAAAAAAAAAAAAAAAAACGAAAAAGTAGAATAAATTTAATTTTTGAGATATTTTCTTTTTTCTTTTTTTCTTCTTCTTAGTAGAAGCACATAAAAATTTCATGACTTCAATTTTTCTAAAAAAAAGAAATCCTACGAGTATTTCAAACAGACGATCAGTTTAAATTTCGGTTCAGATAAATATTTTCAAGGATGTATATTCATACGATAAATATCGATTTAAAAATAGTTAATAATATTCGAGATTCGTCGATCACAGAATGTTATTCTCGATGGGATGTATTATCTATAAAGATATAATCGATTAGATATAGCATGATCGATGGACGCACGTGCAATAATGTAGATAGAAAAGATCGAAAGACGCATAATAAATCTGAAGCAAAATTAATAACAGTTTTATCTTTTACTTTCTTCGCTTATCTTTTCTTTATTTTCTTTTTCTTTGTCTATTTTTTCCTTCCTTTTAAATTTAATTAACCGCGTTAGTAAGTTCGTCGTTAAATGTGACCCGTTCGAAAGACGAGTTCGTGTATTTCGACAGAATTTAACGAGATTTTTATCGTCAATATGGCCGAGCGCGTGCGTACAAGCGCGCGCGTGCGCGCGCCAACAACAACGGCGATTAATACTTGCCTATTTCTGTCGTAATAAGTAAGAAGCGTATATGTTATTGCGTCCATCGGAATATTTCACTGAACGTTTATCCTACTGTTAATACTTTCAAGTTTCCGTGCGTGGGCATGGAAAGTAGCTAAGCGTGTGAGATAGGCTAGGCTAGGCTAGGCTAGGCTAGGCTAGGCGAGGCGAGGTGAGGACGGGGCGGGACGAGACGAGACGAGACGAGACGAGACGAGACGAGGCGAGACGAGACGAGGCTAGGCGAGACGAGGTGAGGTGCGGTGAGGTGAGGTGAGGCAAGACGAAACGAGACGAGGCGAGGCGAGGCAGGCAGACGTCGATGTAATCTGTTTCTCATTCCATAGATTTATTAACATAACGTTAAGATCAAAGTGTTCCTATCTAATCGTAGATATTAAAATCGACGAAATCGTCTAAAAAAAAAATAAAAAAAAAAATAGGAAAAAAGAAAATAGTCCTGATCGTATGTTTTCATTATCGAAAATCAATAGAAATTTCTTTATTCTCGAAAGATTGATACTGAAGAAAAAAAGAAAGAAAACAAAAGAA
This sequence comes from Vespa velutina, assembly GCF_912470025.1. Classification (NCBI taxonomy): domain Eukaryota; kingdom Metazoa; phylum Arthropoda; class Insecta; order Hymenoptera; family Vespidae; genus Vespa; species Vespa velutina. The sequence continues at coordinate 8,662,876 of NC_062192.1, read as the reverse complement.
AGAATATAAAAATGGAAGAGTCGAAGAGAAGTCAACGAAAAGTTCCTGGATTTATATATATACATATATATATATATATACGTACGTAGATGATTCGATTCGTTCTCGCGTATTTAATTTATATCAACCATTTAATTTATATATATATATATATATATATATATATATATGCACAGTAGATATACACGTGATCTGCTATGGAATGCCGACACACCTCGCGTTCTTCGTACGTAGAAAACTCATCAAGCAATATCGTAGGTGTAAATTCAATGATAAAATCGTTCAATAATAAGTATCGTCTCATAATCGTCATAATTATTTGTTTTTTTTTTATCGTCGAAAAGGTATTTTAAATTTTTCTATAAAAAAAAAAAGAACAAAATAAAAACGAAGAACGACACGAAGTCAACACGAAAAGTTGTCGATTTATGTGTGCGAGTCAGCTATCACGTACTTTATCGAGCGTTTAATTAATATAGTAGTATACATATATATATATATATATATGTATATATATATATATATATATATATATATATATATAACACATGACCGGTCGTGGAATGTCGACACATCTCGCGTTCATTGTACACACAGGTAGAGAGAGATAGAGAGAGAGAAAGAGAGAGAAAGAGAGAGAGAGAGAGAGAGAGAGAGAGAGAGAGAAAGAGAGAGAATACATCAACCAAATTGTAAATGTGAACTCAATAAAAGTATCAAAAAAAAATTGAAAGAAAAAACAAAAAAGAAGAAAATCGTTGAAACGCAATTTGAAAACAAATTTTCGTTCGAGAAATGAATCTAAAAAACAAAAAGGAAACGAAACGAAACAAAACGAAAATCCGAAAGAAATTAAAAAAAAAATGGAAAGGAAAAAAATTCGTACGAAAAATCGAAGTGTCTAAGCGAAAAGTTTCTTGTTGATTTATTCGTAGTCCTCTCGTCCAATCCCTTCTCCTCCTCCTTCTCCCTGATAGTAGTAGTGGTTCGCTCGTTCTCCCGTACCTACTTTATCGAGCGCTTAATTTATATAGTAGGTAGGTATGACCACGTGACGCGCCGTGGAATGTCGATTCCTCTCTCGCGTTCTTCGTACTACATGGCGCGATGGAATCCTCGCTATGTGTATCCCCCCAGTCATTCTAACCATTAAATTACACGGAAACGGCTCTTCGCGCAATTACGCGGACATTGCGTTTCGATGAGGACCCGCTTTATTCGCGTCGCGAAAGAAGGATACGTCGTCGTTATTCCCCGGCGCTTAAAGTCGATAAACGTCAGGGAGAACGATAAAGAGAAAGGAAAAGATGTGTGAGAATGACTGGAAGACGTTTCGATACGAAGCGTGTACCTCCCTTCAGACCCCCTTTGCTCTCCTATCCTGCTCTTGCTACCCCCACTTCTCTCATCTATCGCCGATATAAACCTAAACCAATCGCGTATACGAAGAAGTATGTATATGTGAAATTTAAAGCAGAAAAAAAAATTCTCCCCCTCCCCTCCTTCTCCCTCCCTCCCTCCCTCTCCCCCAACCCCCTCTCACTCCTTTTCCCCACCGAACACTACCCTCCCCACCCTACTTTTCTCGTTAGTAGACGTCATTTTGCGAATAACCGTGAGACAATCCGGACGTTTGATGGATAAATCATTTCCTACACTTCAATTTAAAACCCGACATTTACCGAGGTTTTAACTGAACGAAATTACCCTGTCTCACTATCTCTCTCTCTATCTCTCTCCCTCTTCCTATCTATCTATCTCTATCTCTCTCTCTCTCTCCCTCTCTCTCTCTCTCTCTCTCTCTCTCTATCTATTTATCTATCTATCTATCTATTTATATATCTATCTCTATCTCTGTCTCTATCCCCATCTATCTCTTTATCTATATATCTATCTTCGTCTGTATTTTAATTATCAATCATAATTTACATTCGACGTAATTATACGATAGAAACGATCGTTTATTTGTGAATAAATTTTTATAAAGTATTTCTTTTTTCTCTCTTTTCCTCTTTTTTGATTCGTTTGTCTGTTTTGTTTTTCGCAAATAACGTTTGTATTTCTACATACTTACCTTTTCTCTCTCTCTCTCTCTCTCTCTCTCTTTCTCTCTCTCTTTTGTTTTCTCTCTCTCTTGCTCGCGCTTTCTCTCTTTCTCTCTTGCTCTTTTTCTCTCTGTCTTTCTCTTTCTTTCTCTCACTCTTTCTTGGTCTTTCTCTCTCTATGTTTCTCTCTCTCCACGTTTTAATTATCAAATAATAATTTTATTAATGATAATTTAATATAATTATACCACCGTTTCTAAATTAAATTTCTAAACTAAAAAATTTTTATAATCATTTTCCTTTTTTTTTTTTTTTTTTTTACTTAACGAACAATCTTTTCACTATTGTTGTTCATTCAATTTATATATTTTTTTTCTTTGATTTTTATATATACATACATATTTTGTTTAATTCAATCTTTCTCCTTTCATTCGTTGAAAACAAATAATCTGATCGTATTTGAAATAAACTCGTCGTCGTCGTCGGTGGTCACACACGCGATCGTCTTAAAGGAAGGAGTTGCAGTCGATTTAGACTAATGCCTGTTAGCACAGCTGCCTATAGATTTCGTTTTGTCACGGACGGATTACCAAATCGTCGAGGAAATTTGTATCCGTGTTCGAAGTGTATCTCCCTGCCATTGCCTCCGCTTCTGGTCCCCCTCTCGTCACCTTCTCTCCCTGCTCACCCCTATTTTCGTAACCCGGGCTCGGTTTAGCTCGATCACGGTTTAACGCTCTCGTGCGCCGATCCACCGACGATCACCTTCAAAACCGATACATCGATCTGAAATAATCGTTTATTTTCATAATGAATCAGAGGCTTTAGCAAAGCCGTGACGAATCATACATCCTCGATTTAAAACTATTTTACGAGCTCGACAAATGACGTTTTTTTCCATTAACTTCGATTCGACAATCACTGATGATCGGATTTAGAAGATAAAATTGTTTATTATTCCTCCTTTTTATTTCCTTCGTCTTTTTATATTTTTCTTTTTCGTATTTTTTTGTTTTTTTTTTTTTTCTTTTTTTGTTATCAGATACAAAATCTTCAATTTTTTTTTTTAAATCGTCCTCTCGTGGAAATAATATCGTACGTAAATGTTTTATCGTTTTATCATACTTTGTTTTATTTAAAAAAAAAAAAAAAATGTTTATTTTTTCCTTTTTTTCTTTTTCTTCTGTTTCCCTCTTATAACTTGCCATGCCGTTAACCTGAATGAAGTTCGAAGCGATGTTTCTGAAAAACGTTTTACGAGTTTAAGCGCCGGATGACGGAGGATGGATTTGATGGTTGATGAGATCGTAGTAGCAAGAGAACGGTGATTCGTCCGCCGTTAATCGTGCCTGTCCGTTCCCAACGTGGAAGATCGGGAAGGTCGTATCATTACCGTCCGACGATTAGACTTCCTTTAACTTTTACGCGAGTTGAAAGAGAGAGAGAAATATACAGAATAGGATGGAAGGATAAGGCATTAGACGGTTGCTAATTAGACTGCTGTACCGCACAGTTTGTCGTGCATCGTCGATTCTGCAATGCTACCGTTCCCGATGAAGACCCACCTGATAAAAATAAATGGGAGTAAAAATAAAAGGTCTAAAGTGAGGAAATAAAAGAATAAGAAAAAGATAGACATGGAATATGTCATGCGTATTTTGTTGCACGATAATTTTCTCATGTGTCTCGTCGTTGTTTGAATGATTTACGACAAATTGACTTCGTTTCAAACGAAACGTGACATTATCGGGTGACAACTAATCTCTGTATCGAATAACGAGTATAATTATTATTCTACGTTCGAGATGCAGTCGAGGTCTAACACGTACATATATACAAGGTGGTTAAAAAAAGGGGAGTCAGATATTTTCAAAGTTTATAGTATTCATTGAGACAAGTAAAAAGTATTTAATTAACGTGGATCTTACAAATCAAATGTATTCGATGTAAATTAATTTTTGTTATTTATGAGAGTTTGATATTAATGAATCTTCTTGGCAATATATTGAAGGTAGATAGAAGAATTTGATTGGAAGTGTACTAGTTCAAAGTTTCACGAGATAAGTTTATTACGAAAACAAGCAAAAATTATTACAGATGTTAATAATGGAATAATTGCCATCTCGCTTAAGATATCGAATCTTCATACATATTAAAAGTTAATTTACTTTGAAATTAATTTTAGGACCCGTGTTAAATAGATATTTTTACTCATGTTGGTTAATACTATAAGCCTTAAAAATATCAGACCTCTCTGTTTTACCAACATATACATATATATATATATATATATATATATATATATATATATATATATATATATATATATATATATATATTTAAGAATGAATATAAACAATAATTTATTTAATAAAAATTTATCTGATTTTGGCAAACATTATAATACCAAAAAAAATTTCTTTTGAATATATTTTTATCTTTTTCATAAGAGAATTATCGCGAGAGTTTCACGATATTAGAGTTTATATAGAATTATAATAGAAATGAGAGAGAAAAAAGAAGAAAAACGGGGTCTTTTAAAACGTGACAAAAACTTCCGGTTGTCTTCGGTACCCTTTTCTCTCTCTCTCTCTCTCTCTCTCTCTCTCTCTCTCTCTCTCTCTTTCTATATTCCTTTCTTTTTCTCCTCACCACCTTGTCTGCCGTTTTTTATTCTTTCCCACTTTTTCTTTTTTTTTCTTTTTTGTCTCTCTCTTTCTTTTCTCTCTCTCTCTCTCTCTCTTTCTCTCTCTCTCTGTCTGTCTGTCTGTCTGTCTGTCTGTTTGTCTGTCTGTCTCTCTCTCTCTCTCTATCTCTATCTCTCTCTTTTTCTTTCCCTCGCGAAGCCAATTAATTTCGAAAGAACCTCGAAACGTTCGGCAGGGGAACAAAGGTGTGCTCGTGAACGATCGGCAAGAATCGAAGAGGAAATTAAGGAATCCGTAGCGAGGATCTACTGTCCTTTTTTCATTGTCTATCTGTCCTTTTTTGTACTTTGAACTCTACAAGTGAAAGAAAGAAAGAATGAATGAAAGAGACAGAGACGAAGAGAGAAAGACAGAAAGAGAGGAGAGAGAGAGAGAGAGAGAGAGAGAGAGAGAGAGAGATAGAGAGTTTTTTCAAGACGTTTCGTGATGCTCGAGTACTTTCTTACCCCATTAGCTTCTGGTTCGCGCGCTGTCATCCTGTTTCCATCGTTTTCCCTTTTTCCACTTAACGCTCTCTTCCACGAGAAAAACGATGAAACAGGGATAACAGAGAAAGAGAGAGAAAGAGAGAGAGAGAAAAAGAGAGAGAGAAAGAAGTAAGTAGCAAGCAGTTGGCGCGCGAGAACCGAAGAACGGAAGAGAACGACTAAGATAAAAGGAAAGAGTGGAACTTAAAAACCAGCTTGACGACGTGATTACGAGTCTTGAACATCGTACAAGAATTTGTTCAATCTTCGAGATCATCTTTGACGACTATCGCCAGAAAATATCCTCGAAGATATTTACCCTATTTTTTAAATTCGCCCCATAAATAATATTATTATCAGGTGAGTTAATTAAGTACTCGTTTAGCGTACTCATACTTGACTGCGTTTAAATGTATTATTTCATCGAAATTATTTCACCAGAAGACAAATGATCTATTTTAATGATACTTATTTAAATCATTGTTCCATTTTTTCTTCTTTTTTCTTTTTGAACGAATGGAGAGAAAAAAAATTAAGAAGACGTTAGACGTGGAATTCTCACGATAGAAAAATTTAGACATTTTCACAGAATGATCGTTTAAGTGTTTCTAAGAAAATTGAAAATCGTTTATTTAAATGTCGATTTAAAATTCTTCCAGGTGATCTTTGAAATCGTCAATCGATCTTTTTCTTTTTTTTTTTTTTTTTTTTTTTTTTTAGTTTTATATACAATCTTCTATTTTTTTTAGGCTTCTCTTTTCTTTTTCTTTTTTCATCTTCAATACCAATATTTTCAAATAAAAATTCTCGACTCATCGTTTGTACGAATTTAAAAAATTCGTAATAAGTATTAGAATCGATATTTATCTTGGTCATTGATGTTACATTATTATGTCGATAAATTTGGCCTTTTCAAAACTCTTCAAATATTTAAAACAATTCTAATTCTTTAAATAAATTTCAATTGATAAAAAAAAAGGAGAAAGGATTCTTTTTCTTTCTTTTTTTATTTTTTTATTTTTGAGCGTTAACGTTTATGTTAAAGTTAACAATCGATTTATCTGAAAAATATATAAAATCGTGCGAGATCGATCGATCGAACGAACGAACGGAATGAAATGATAGGCAAAACGTCATGACGTTTATTGCCGCTTGTTTCGTTCTGTCAAAGGTTAACGCATATACAATGCGACACAGCGTCGTCGCAACGATACTCCGACGGATACTTCGAGCTACCACAGAATGCGTTCTTGACTCCTTTCACCAACCAACCAACCGATCAAAAAAACCACTCCTTGATCTCCTTGCTTTTTTCTCGCGGGAAGAAAAAAAAAGAGAGAAAAAAAAAAGAAAAGAACAAATTTTTTTTCTCAAAAAAACTAATCGTCCGTTAAACGTTCCATTGAACATCAAATTCTCGTTTTATCCTTCTCGATAATTGTTAAGACAATATTATTATAATTATTATTGTAAATTCGATTTTATTATTCTTTCGCACGGGATAATTATAAGTAAAATCAAAACGTATAGATAATATTCACATACATATATCGTTTAAAAAATTTTTTTTAATAGTTTATTAACCGCTCTAATTTGCATGAATTGACACTAACTATAATCGATAGAATTATTCGATAATTGAATAGTACGATCTTAGAAATGAAACTCGATAAATCCTTCGTCCAATAATACCCTTTTACCAATCGACAATAGAATGGTCTCATATTAATTATCGCCTATTCTTTCTCTCTCTCTCTCTCTCTCTCTCTCTCTCTTTTTCTCTCTCTTTTTCTGTCTGTCTCTTTCTCTGTCTCTTTGAAAGAAAGAGTAGAGAATGGACTATGAATTATTTCACTCTAGCTATCTTTCCAATGCGTTCACCATGTAATCAAATGTGCGCACGATATATATATATACATAATCGATTCAATTACAAGTATATATCTACGTGTTCTACGTAATCGTTTCGATAAAGAACCAGCGATCGGTTTGCAAGGAAGAAAGAAACTAAGAAAAAAGAAAAAAGAAGAAGAGAGAAAAATGGAAAATAAAAGATTAAAAATAAAAAAGGAGAATATCGAAAAAGGAGCACGCCCAACGCTTTCGAATCGTTCATTGATGTCATTACTGGCACGTAAGAGTGAAATCGTTCTGAGGGGTGCCTTTTCCTTCTTTTATATAGTAGTTGTACATATATATATATATATATATATATATATATATATATATATATATATATACTATGTGTTTACGCTTCGTAGACAAACTTTTCCTAAACCGTAGATAGTTATCGTCAAGGTATATTAACAACTATACATATACATTACTATGTAGGTAATCATGTATATATATATACAATATACATACAATATGTATATATATATACAAATATATATGTGTGTGTGTGTGTATGTGTGTGTGTGTGTATGTGTGTGTGTGTATGTGTGTGTGTGTATGTATGTAAGAACGTAAGTAAGTAGTTACTCGCCACCGAGCATTATATTTCATACGATTCCTCCCATCTCGAGCTATTATTTCACGGTGATCGACTATAGAATTTACCTTAACGTTACGTTGTTTTCTCTCTCTTTTTTCTCTCTTTCTCTCTCTCTCTCTCTCTCTTTTTCTTTTTCTTTCTCTTTCTAACTCCCCCGAAGAGAGAGATAATCATTAAAGCTTCGTAATGTGAAATGCTTGAAATTGTTCAGCCCCTGTCAGGAAGAAACGGTCACCATTTAATCCACGTTTTATCCGGATTATCATTATTTCACGTTACATGAAATTTCTCATTATATATCTAATGGTGTAAGTAACGTACAAATAGTTTCTCACTAAAATTTTAAATATATGTAATATATTGATATGTTCGATATCATCACACGCACACAGACACATACATACATATACACATATATAAATTTTATTTTCAAACTATAATATCGTTGGACCTTTTTAATAGGGTGTAACCTTTTGATCGACATTTACAAATGACGAGATCTGAAATGAAAAATTAGGAAATTTATTCGTGAAGCCCTAAGTCCCTGTCTTCGGGGTCTAAAGGCCAAAAAGAATGAGCAAGAGAGAGATAAATAGAGGGAGATAAAGAGAGAGAAAGAGTGAGCGAGGAAAAAAGAGAATTTTCAAGAGGCGGCAAACCAGGAGCGACAGGTGCTCGATCCAAAGTGAAGAGAAAGACTGGAAACGGTGAGAGTATCAATTTTCTGGGCCGACTGTTTCGTGTAATTAATACATCACGAAGGGAAGAAATTATTTCGTTGGTACTCGTACACCCTCCTTTTCGTTCGTTCTCTTTCTCCCTCTTTCTCTGGTTCTTCCTATCTCTCTATCTCTGTTTTGCTCATCCTCTTTCGTTCACAAAACGCCGCTCTATCATTTGTCTAGTCGATAGCCACCGCCCTTCGATGCACGTGACCTCACTTTTCGTTCCCCTTTTCTTCCCTCCTCCCTATGGCTTCGACCCTTCGTTCTTTCTTTCCTTCAATCTTCGTCTTTGATTCAACTTCGTTCCTCATTTCGAACTTTGAATTTTTGCGATAGATAAGAAACAACTCGTCGAAAAAATAATCCTGGTTGATATCTAAAAATAAAAAAATTTAATTTTCTCAAACGAGACGACCTTCGAAGTTCTTTTTTTATATTCAATCGTGCTTATATCTTTCATTTTGTTTTCTTTTTTGAACGTCGAATTATATTAACGCGTTAGATAATCTTATGAAAAGGTATACTTACCTTTAAAATTACCTTTAAATTATCTAACGAAATTTGCTGAAATCATAACAAGACAATTTTATAGATATATTCAAACAATAATTTATTTATGTTACGTATGTGACAATATTAACTTTCTTAAATATTATCTACCTCCAAATTTAAAAATTTTCTACCTTGAAGTTTTATATACAATCTTCTATTTTTTTTTCTTTGTTTTTTTTTTTATTACGATAATAAAATTATATTAAAGTGTTACATAATTTAATGAAAAAAAGTTTTATTAAAATGTAACGTATTAGGTTCTTTGAATGGAATTCGATTTAAAAACTAAAAAAAGAAAAATAATAGAAAGAAAAAAGAAAGAGATTTTCTTTCTTTGAATTTAATTGTCGTAGATTTAGTGCGACATATTTTTTAAAAAATTTTACGATATGGTGTATGAAGGGATGAGAGAATGTTAAAAATAGTTTCGTAAAACTAGTCAGAATGTTCGAAGTGACGAAAGAAATGATTTTCCTAGAAGTATCGCGTTACCTAAACCGAATGCGCGAGAAAAGTATGAAAGGAATATTACACCCAAGGGAATCGTGATTGATTTTATCCGGAAGGGCATAACCATTCTCGAGGAAAGCTTTGTTTCCTTTTGCACAGATGAGCTTCGGTCTATTTAAGTTACTCTCAACAGCATTATGAATTAATACATTCACGCAAATTCTTGTTGATTCGTGGTAAAGTAATTGACAAAAATCAATTTTAATTGATATAACAAGTATATAGAAACTTTAAAATAAGCTAACCCTTCGACCCTTATCGATGCGATAATAAAGTCATTTTTCGTTTTTTTTTTTTTTTTTTTTTTATCAAATCCATTTGTTCATGTGACAATTCACTCATAAAACAAATTTCTGCGGATAGAGAATTTCATTGAACGATTGTTTTAGAAAGAAAAGAAAAAATGTGTATCAAGGCTAGAAAAAATCAAATCAAATCGTTTTTGGTCAAGAAAAGTGTTAAAATAATCATAAAACAATGATAAATTAAAATCAATTATGAAAGTCGATTGAATCCCTAAATGTAAATTTTATGTATACGATTGAAAATAAAAATAAATTAAATGATTAAAATTTGATAAATTTTTTACGTTAAATCGTCATTTTTCATTCGTAGATAAAAAAAACTTTATAATAAACCATATAAGTTTCCGCGTGGTCATGAACGTGGAATCGTTTGAAACGAAGAGATGAGAAAAACGTAGCCAAAGCGAGAGGATTTGGCTGTTCCCTCGGGAACTCGCGTGAGTTGGTTCACGCGCGAGTTTGAAACAGTCCTTGAGGAAAGAGTGCCTTGTAAAATAGGGATCAGGGAATGGGTAGCGGGAAGAGGTAGGGTATACGTCAAAAAAAGGGAAAGAAAAGAAGAAGAAGAAAATGAGGTCGTGGAGAGAAGCGAAGGGAAAAAAATGGTTAGCGCGGCTTCTAATTGCAGAAGTGACGACGCCGTAACTAATGACCAGGAGACGACGTCCTGTCAGTCCTGGTCGGCGGCGTCGGGACGCGAACGCTCCTCATCTTCTTCTTCTTCTTCTTCTTCTTCTTCTTCCATCTTTCTTTCTTTCTTTCTTTCTTTTTTTCATTCATTCTTTTTCTCTTTCTTTGTCAACGCGCGTCTCGAAAACGTTTCACATAAACTATACAAAATTTTTCTTAAACAAATCATTCTTCATCCCTTTTTAGGATAAAAATAAGCAAATATAAACGATTTAACTTAGATATACCAATTTCTAATTAGTTTCGCTAGTTTTTTTTTTTTGTTTACTTTTACTTCTTCCCCCTTCTTCTTTTTTCATTTTCCTACTTATACTTATTTATTCCTATTTTATCCTTTAGCAAAGCAAAGCAAAGCAAAGGCTTAGATCGATTTTTTTTCTTTCTCTTCGTTGAAACGTCCACACGTGCACGCGTCGGCTTGCAATTTTCGAGAAGTGACTCTCCGCGGGAAGCTTTCTTTCTTTTTCTATCTCTCTCTCTTTCTCTCTCTTTCTCTCTCTCTCTCTCTCTCTCTCTGTCTCTCTCATGGGAACGATAAAAGAAAATTACCGGAAGTCGACTTGAGAATACGCGACGTAACCATCGTGAAAATGAGCCTGTCCGCGCGAAACCTCAATTATTCTGTATTCTCGGCTCATATACGTATGTATATACGACAAACTATGCAACTTACGTGTATGTATATATACGTCTGCCTGCGTACGTGTCTCTCCCTTTTTCTTTCTACGTCTAAGCGACTAACTTCGCTTTAATTCGCCTCATACGGAGTTTCAACAATGAATTCTTAGCTCTTTTCCCTTTTCCTTTTTCCTTTTCTTTTTCTCGTTTCTTTTCTCCTCTTTTTTTCTTCAAAGGAACTCAACCAACCTTCGTTACTTATAGTAGGTACTTACTTGGTATTTCATACATACTTACAATACATAAGTACATACATACATAACCGGCACAATCGACACATAGTATTCACGTAGAGAACCATTTGATAATTGTATTGAATTATTAATGAGACCAAGAAGCATGTTTTATGAATCGATTATATCCTCTAATAGACTTGACCTTTTTTTCTTTCTTCCTTTCTTTCTTTTCTTTTTTCATCCCTTAACAAATACGTGTCTGCGATTCTTTTTTACCTTTTCTTTTTTCCTTCTTCACTCTTTAATTAATACCGACTCTTAAATATACCATACAAAATACACAGGATAACAACGCGAATGTTTCTTAAAAGGGGGTGGGATGGAATGGGATAGAGTGGGGCGAAGAAGGAGGGAGGGAGGGAGAGGGCGGTTTCATTTCAAGTATTAAACACGAACGTTGGCTCGTTAATTTTCCTCATGGTAAGTTCGTTAGAATCGGATTTCAAGGGGTACCAAAGATCTGCTTGCTAAGAGAAAATAATCGCCTGGCGAAAACGCGAAGTAAAATTAGCCGTACAGGAAACAGAAGAGTAAAGAAACGAAATAGAGAGAGAGAGAGAGAGAGAGAGAGAGAGAGAGAAAGAGAGAAAGAGGGAGAAGAGTCCTCAGAGAAGGATAAAGGGCTAAGGGGGGAAAGACCACGGAATTTCTCTCATAATTACGCTAATCAGCGGCACGTGAATCGAGCGACTGTCTTTCGACGATTTCAAAGCCATGACAGAGAGAAAGAGAGACGGACAGAGACATAGAGACATAGAGAGGGAGAGAGAAAGAGAGAGAGAGAGATAAAAAGAACGAGAGGCGCCGGAAATAGACACGCGAGAAGCGCTAAAGGGGTCGCGCCACAAGAAAGACAGAATAATTCGCAAAAGATCTCTCTCTCTCTCTCTCTCTCTC
>NC_062192.1:8628066-8648066 GCF_912470025.1 Vespa velutina | reverse complement strand
ACGAATTTTTTTATTAATTTTCATTTTTTTTTTACTTTTGTTATTAATAGCACTCTTGTACAATCGAAATAATAACCATATGGGTGATTGATCTTAAAGTAATTGAAATTATTAGATTTGATTAGATGTGAATCGTTCTTTATGTTTTTACACGATAATATTACGTAAATATATATCGTAAATATATACATACATATATATATATATATATATATATATATATATATATATATATATCATATGTATATACGTATGTACATATATATGTATGTATGTATCTTCAGGAGGATATCTATTAGTCGTGTCGGGAATTGTTTTTTTCTGTTTTGCTTTTCTTCTTTGTTTTTTTTTTTTTTTACGGGGATGCGAATTATATATTCAAGTGAATACTTTACGCACGGTCGAAACGTTGTTTAATTTGCTATAAACTTTTTAAATGAGTATATATACATGGATACTTACTCTATCATATTTATACCGCCATTTTCATTTCCTTCCTATCGCATTTTTTCTTACCATTTAGTTTCTCTTACCATTACCGCATTTTTTCTTATTTCATTTTTCTTCCCCTTGTTTTTTCTTTTGTTTTAATTTATATATATGAACAATCGATATTTGTTTTTAAATATAATAAACAAATTTTCTTATGATCTCTCTCACTCTCTATTTCTCTCTCTTTCTACCTTTTTTTTGAATTCATTGTGATCTTGCGAATGATATTGGTTCAAAAACGTTTCAACTGAAACGTTTCTTTTACAAAAACAAAAAAAAGAACTTCACTATGATTTTCCGAACGATATTAATTTGAAAACGTTTCGAAATGAAACGTTATTTTCTATTACAAAAAAAAAAAAAGATGAAAAAAAGAAACAGGAACGATTCATTCATTTACACACGACACTAAACCGCTCAACTATTCGTATCGTACCATGAATTATGATATGATATAATAACGCCTTCTTTTTTTTCCTTATCATTGTTCACAAAACTAAAAAACATATTACATACACGTATCTATCGTCGTAAAACATCCATCCACTCGTAAAACGCGTTACCGCTTAGTTCTTTTTTTTTTTATATATTTTATTTTTTTTCATTTCTTTTTCATTTCTTTTTTCTTTCTTTCATTTTGTCAATAATGTCATAATTATCGAAGATCGATCGAGGATCGAACGAGAAACGATTCACTTATAAACGGAACAAGGAACTCTCTTCGTAGAAAACTCGACGAGTCAAACCGAGTAAACTTATTTATTTCCTTTTTCCTTTTTATTTTTCTTCTTTCTTTTTTTTTTCTTCGCTCGTTGCACACAAAAGTCAACGTGGTCTAATAGTTTTACGTTGCGCTCCGAAAATCACGTAGGTTATTTATTATTAGGTTAGACGTTACATATATAATTTCCTTCTCTATCTCTATCTCTATCACTCTATCTATTTCTTTTTTTCTTTCACTTTAAACATCTCGTGTAGTACATAGAGAAAGAGAGACAGAGAGAGAGAGAGAGAGAGACAGAGACAGCGAGAGAGAGAGAGAGAGAAAGAGAGAGAAAGAGAGAGAAAGAGAGAGAAAGAGAGAAAAGAGAGAGAGAGAGAGAGAGAGAGATAATTTCGCGTTGTTATATTACGCTTCTTTCGAACGTTTCAATTACTTTCTACACGTCATATACCGGTAGATAGTTATTTGTTAGGAGTAACGAGCTACTCGTTGTTGGGTGGAAGAGGAGGAGGTAGAGAGGAGGTGGGGTAGGGAGGGACGGGAAGGGAAAGGAAGGGTAGGAAAGAGAAGAGGGAGAACGAGGTGGGAACGGGGGACGAGGTCGTTAGAATCGCGTGTAGCAAAATGGAGTGGAATGCAGGGAAATTTGTATAAAAAATTCATGGTACGTGTTATAACTAAGAAGAGAAAAAAAAATATCCACATATATATATATATATATATATACGTGATTGCTTTTAATTATATATCTATCTATTTTACATAGACAAATAGAAAATAATTTTCTTGTAGAATAATGAACGAAGTATAATCGGTAATATAAAAGGAGAACATCTTCAAAGGAGAAAATCGTTGAGCGTTAAATTTTACTAACGAGAAACTGTTACCAAATAATCTATTAGACAGTCGGTTCGTGCTATCATCCTTGGAGGAAGCGTTTGTGACTGTCACGGCTCTTAACCGTCGACAATATTCTAGACGAGTGAGTCTCGTTCGTGCGGAACCAAGATGGCTGTCTTCGACGAAATCGTCAAACCGTCGACATGTTACAGTTTAATGAATATAGTAGTTATGTATACACATACGTATTTATATGAGATACGTTAATGAACAATAATATTTGTTTGGTGTATCATTGATAAACTTATAACCTTATCAATATACACGATCGTGATATCATAGTTTACGCTAAAATGCTTATTGAATAAAAGTAAACATTTGTTCATATAATTCATATATATATATATATATATATATATATATATATGAATAGATATTTATATCTGTTAAAATTTGTTTGATAAACCTATGAATCGATTGTTACGAATACAATCTAAGTTAAATAATTCCTGGAATTAAACGTAAACGTTGATAAGATTTGTTTTTATGTAAGTATAACATAGAGAAAATTCGTAGGTTTAATAGGATTTAAACACTGGTCTCGTTAGCACGGGTTTAATTTAACGTCTCGATATACGAAAATTTATAAAATTATTTAATAGATATAGGTACGTATTTTATAAATCGACAATTAACGTGAACATACACGTTCGATAATATCGAGCAAGTTTTTTATATCGTATATAAAAATGAGAGAATATTGGACCATGGATTATCGACTTTTTGAAGTTTTAAATTCGACAAAATCCAATCGCCGAGATAAATAGAGAGAGAGAAAAGAAAAAATTTTATTTTCGTAATAATGAACTATAGTAATTTTGGATCGTTTAAATGTTAGAACGACGTTGTTCAGAAGAGTGAGAGAGAGAGAGAGATAGAGAGAGAGAAATATCTACGGAACGATCTTTACGCATATAATATAGCTCACGTAGTTCGTAGAATCAGACGTAAACATTCGTAAGATTTGTTTTTATATATGTATAACATCGAGGAGAGAAAAGAGATCAAAGGTTTACTGCAATTTAATCAATCGTCTTGAAAACACGTATGTATATAATTTAACGTCTCGATATACGAAAATTGATAAAATTATTTAATAGATTTGGATACTTTTATAAAAATACTTTTATAAAAATAAGATAATTTTATAAATTCACAATCAATGCAATAATACACATATATATATATATGTATGTACGTACGTCGATATCGAGCAAATTTGATACATCGTATATAAAAATAAGCGAGCATTAGACGAGCATCATTAACATTTTGAAGTTTTAAATTCGATAAATTCTAATCGTCGAGAGAGAGAAAGAGAGAGAGAGAGAGAGACAGAAAAGGAAAAATCTTATTTTCGTAATATTGAACTGTTGTAACTTAGAATCGTTTAAATGTTAGAACGATGTTGTTCAGGGAGAGTGAGTGAGAGAGAGACAGAGAGTGGAACAGAGTAAGAGGATGCGTTGCGAAAGGACACAGCCGCAGCGGCGAATTCGTGAACATCAAACGAATTAAATCTCCGCCGAGAGCCGACCGCAGAAACTAATATCTCGTCTCGAAAACCGTTCTCCGTTCTTCTTCCGCTCGTTCGTTCGTTCGTTCGCCGACTCGTTCGTTCGCCGACTCCTCCGTCGTAGATTTTCGACGTCCTTCTGGGTGATTTTACTTCATGGTGCCAAAGGACGTGAATTCTTTTGAATCCTTCTAGATTATTCCCCCCCCTCCCCGCTACCGTGATACACCTTACTCTCGTCAATCATTACGAGTTTCGTTTAAACGATATCGATAGAAGATATTGTATCGAACAATTTTTAATTATTCTATCGTACTTTGTATGTGCGGTCTAATTAATTGCAAACACGTTAAGAAGATATCTGCGAGGAAGGGAAACCGTAGCTTTTAATTTAGTGAAATATTTGTTCTCGAATATTATAGTTGAAATTTTTCTGTCCTTCTTTTTCTTTTTTCTTTCTTAAAACATCACATACAAGGGTGCAAAGGCGTGTATAAAAACAATGAAATCGTGAAAATTTGTTTCTTTTTTTTTTCTATAATAGAATGAGACGCATTTTTTTTTATCGTCATTTGAACCAAATCAAAAAGTAGTATTTTCTAATCAATATATTTCCCAATTCGAAAGCAACGTGTTACAGCGGAGATACGATTGAATCTCAAAAAAATAAAAAATAAAGAAAAGAAAAGGAACAATTTGTCCCTCTAGCATCGAAGGAAGGGGAGACAAAAATGCAACAACAATAAAAAAAAAAGAAAGAAAACAAAAAAGAAATAAAAACGAGGAAGAAAAAGAAAGAAAAAAAATCGAAAAACTGAATGATCTCGCTCGGCTTTCAAATTTTTTTACGTGTCTTTGCGGTCGAAAGGAATGGGTCTCTCTCTCTCTCTCTCTCTCTTTTTCTTTCTCTATAACCGCGCGAAAACCACCGGTGCACCTTCGACATCATCCTCCCCCTCATCATAGTATAGAGTATATTTCCTTAAGAGCGGGTCCTCCTTCCCTCCTCTTCACTCACCCTCTCCCCCAAACCTTCATTTCGTCGAAATACAATTTTCGAACGCGACGTTGATCGACTTTAAAATACGTGTATAAATCATCCGTTAGCTGATAATTCAAGCAATTAAAATTATTATCAGGTGTCCATAGACGAATGAATTTCAAAGAAGAATATACATATAGAAAAAACAAAGAAAGAAAAAAAAATGAGAAAAGGGATTTGAAAATCTTTTCTTTCGGTTTCCTTAATTCGAATTTTAAATAGACCAACATATATATATATATATATATAATTATATATATATATATATATTACTTAGCTACCTTAGTTATCCCTCGCGAATCTTCGTTTGAAAGTTACTGAGGATTAAGAATGTAATTTCGAGATCGTTAAAGATCTCCAATCGAAACGACGGTGGCGTCGGCAACAGTAGTGGCAGCGGCGGCAGCGATGACGGCGGTGGAGGCGGCGGCGACGGCGGCAGCTAAGCGAGAAGAATTTCGTTTGAGAGACGCGTTCATTCCACAGTCGAGAAAGCGGCTATGTAATTTTCATCAAACATCGTCCAACAGCGTTGAACGCAAATGGAGAAAAGAGAAGGAGAAATAGAAAAAGAAAAAGAGAAAGAGAAATAGAAAGAGAGAAGATAGAGATAGAAAGAAAGAAAGAAAGAGGGAGAGTGAGAGAGAGAGAGTGAGAGAGAGGGAGAAAGAAAGTAAGAGAGCGAGAGGGAGAGAGGGATTCGATCGGTTCTCTTTATTCAACCAAATGACTTTCGAGAGGGACTGTACTACGAGTCTGGTTGCGCAGGTGTGACCGATGGCGGCGGCCTTTGATCCTGGAGCGACTCCTCGGCTACTTTGTCCACGACTCATCGCGTTCGTCCGCCCTTCTCTCTCTTTCTCCCTGTCTCTCTTTCTCTCTTTCTCTTTCTTTCTTTTTCTCTTTTTCTCTCTTTCCTTCTCTCTTTTTCTCTTTCTCTTTCTCTTTCTCTCTCTCTCTTTTTCGTCATTCGCTTCGATTACTTCTCTCCTAGCGGGTAACGCCTTTCGCGAATACGACGGCCATTGGCGTTCTTCTTTCTCTACCTTTAACATCCCTTCGAGTCATCCTCTTCGACACGGGAAATTTCATTGTCATTTCCAACGAGAGTAACTCAGTACTGTTGTGAAATAACAAAACCTTATTATATGATTTTCATTATATATTAGCTTTTTATCAACACGATTATAATAATATGATATTTTGAAAAATAAAATAAGATAATTTTTTAACAGAGAAATTTTTCTTCGTAATAAATATATTATACGTTGATATCTATATACGTACATATACATCTATGTAGGCATATATATATATATATATATATATATATATACATACATGTGTATTTATAAATATATCCGATTATGATATTTATTAATGTATTTTATTTACTCAATATATTTTCTAGGTAGAAGAGAATATTTATAGTATCTAATCTCATTCTCTCTCTCTCTCTCTCTCTCTCTCTCTCTCTCTCTCAGCTAACGTAAAAAAAAATGAAAAAAAAAAAATTTCACCTTCGTCTTCAGACTCTCTTCACTCCTATTTCTCTCTCTCTCTCTCTCTCTCTCTCTCTCTTTCTCTCTGTCTTTCTCTCTCTCTCTCTCTCTCTCTCTCTCTTTCTCTCTGTCTTTCTCTCTCTCTCTCTCTCTCTCTCTCTCTCTCACCGAATTCCAAGAGGATAGAACACCGGAACGAATGCGTAATACGACTTTTATGGAGAAGTCCCTTGACATGTCTTGAAAATGCATCTGATTTGTGACTCGTAGGTTAAAAATAAAGTAAAAAGGAAACAGATAAAGAGAGAGCAAGATATATATAGTAATTCTATCGTTTTCTCTAAGCTTACAGCGTTCCACGTTCCTTTATAAATAGATATATCTATAATATTCTTTTTTCCTTTCTTCCTCTTTCTTTTTTTTGAAGAAAAATATTTTTGAAATACACGAATAAATAAATTAGATCGTTCAATCTCTAATTGTCATTTAATCTTAACCAATTCAGTCTTTTTTTTATTTTTTATTGTTTCTGTTCCAGAACAAGCGAATCACTTGAACCTATTCAACAATCGTCAACAACCGAAGAAAAAACGCAAAAGTCGTACTGCGTTTACGAATCAACAGATCTACGAATTGGAAAAACGTTTTCTTTATCAGAAGTACTTGAGCCCAGCGGATAGGGACGACATAGCGCTTAAGTTGGGTTTGAGTAATGCCCAAGTGATCACGTGGTTCCAAAACAGAAGGGCGAAACTCAAGAGGGACATGGAAGAGCTAAAGAAGGACGTACAAACGGTGAATCCTCTTTTGGTCGCTCAACATCACAAGACATTCTTGGAGAACGTACAGGATCTTGGAATCCTGAAGAAACGCCCGTTACCGAGTTCGATGGAAGAGAAATCGTAGAGGAAAAACATTTCTCAATTCTCGATTCGTCATTTATTTTTTTGTTTTTTTTTTCTTTTTTTTCATTGTATCGATCACGATCATAATCGGACGGATGGGCGAACGAACGAACGAATGAACGAACGAATGTTTTTTCGATCGAGAGTCGATGTTCTTATTCTATTTTTTCTTATTTTATTTTATTTTCTTCCTCTTCCTCCTCCTCTTTCTCTTATTTCTCTTCTTCTTCTTCTTCTTCTTCTTCTTTTTCCTCTTGAAGAAGATCGTGAATCACAAAACACAAGATGGCCGTTCACTCAACGAAATTCTTCTTTCTTAATCGCAAAAGAGACGAATGCGACGAGACGAGTTTTAATTTTCGACGAATGGACTTCTTTAATGTTATCGATTTTCCGAGTAAATCACTTTTAAGGTTTCTTCTTTCTTTTTCTTTTTCTTTTTCTTTTTCTTTCCTTTTATTCTCACAAAATACGTATGCGAAAATTAAGATTGTAATGAATGGATGATGAGCGTGGTCACGTGAATATAGATTATTACGATTACACGAAAAAAAATGTTTCCTGGAGAGTCGAGAAAAGAAGTAATAATAATAATAATAATAAAAATACAAAAATAAAAAAACAAAAAAAAAAATATAAAAAAAATACAAAAAAAAAAAAAATAAAAAAAATTACGATAAAAATAAAGGGAAAAATGAGTAAACGAGAAAAAAAATGTATCAAACAGAAAAATGAAAAATAACACTCGGAGTAATGTTGTAATTAGGTAATCCCATATATTTATTTGTATAGAATTTGTGATTTATTTAGTTCGACGTTCGAAAACATTATATTATTCTATAGATTCGTAATACTTACATGCATATATTTACTGGCACGCGAAGGAGATTATAGAAGTTAGAAAAAGTATTAAGACAAACTTGGGAAATTCAGTATTAATAAAGTTCTCGAATGTAATTACGTTAATGTCAAAGCGTATGAAAGGGACGAATGTAATGCAACAATTGTGGGACTTAATTTTCATCGTGATCCGCGCTCGTAAACGAAGCCAATGAAAAAGATTGGGCATCGGTGCGACGAATTGTATAATATTGTATTTATTACAAGAGAGAGGAGTGAGAGGGGGAGAGAGAAAGAGAAAACTCATAGAAAGAATCTCCGAAATATGAGATTCGATTAATGGACGCGGATAATAAATTATTATAATAAAATATCGTGACGTAAATTATAAAATCGGTCAACATTAAGTTGAATCGAACGTGTATATAGACATTGTATATAATATATATAATATATATATATATATATATATATATATATATATATATATATATATATAATATACACGTAGGAAATGAAAATGAAATCCACACACAAATACAAAACAAACACATTGTTTCATTGATGATGATTTTACGTATTAGACGAAATAGACTCGTTTTAATCGTATATGATTTAGCATAAAACTATTAAACAGATAGATGGGACACTGCAATATACCTAATTATTGTTTTGATTAGGAAATAAACTATACGATATCGTGTAAGGCGATTCGTTTGCGACCGGAAAACGTTCGTGATTTAATTAATGAACGACGAACGAATGAGTGAGAGAAAAAGAGAGAGAGAGAGAGAGAGAGAGAAAGAAAAAGAGTGAAAGAGAGAAAAAAAATAGAAGCGAGTAAGTACGCGCGAGTTAACGTTCTTAATTATAGTGTATAGTAGAATCTAAATAAATGGAAGACATTATTAAAAGAAAATTTAATCCTAGATGACAACAACAACAAAAAAAAACATTTTTACCTCAAACTTTCTACATATATAATATGTAAAATAAATATAGTAGGTATGTATGTTTCACTTCTTATATATATGTACATACGTATATATATATACATAATATATATACATATACATGTATATATATATATATATATATATATATATATATATATAAATATATACATAAATATATACATATATATATACACAGAGGGTGGGCGAAATGTTATTCGATGATTTTAAGAAAGAATCGATTACTCCTTTTTACGAAATTTTTTACACGTTAATTTATTTTCTTTCCTTTCAGATTCTAAAACCACATGTGACTATATATATCACATATCTGTCTAAGTAAACTTAAATAGAGACAAGGAAATTTTTAATCTGTTATTTTCGTGCGATTACGTACGAAATAAACATAAATAAAATATACGTATATATATGTATATACATATATATGTATGTATATACAAGGGCGGATCAAAAGTTTTTCGTAGATTTTATATGTCAATTATACATTTTCGAAAAATGTTCGAGGTTAATTAATTCTTTATGTCATTTTTTATTTATTTTTTTGTTCAAATCGTAAAACCACAAACCTAGGAACTTTTGTTTCGTCATAAGGCCAAATATAACTCTATATATACATAAAACATATTACGGACAACTAGAGTACATAGATATGCGTGGGCACAGAAAGATACATATCTATCTAGCCAACTTTAAAAGAATCAATCAACAGAATCGACCATAAGAATTTTCATGAGTAAAGAAATAAGGAAAAGAACGAGAGGAAGGAAGGAAGGAAGGAAGGAAGGAAGGAAGGAAGGAAGGAAGGAAGGAAGTCGGTTTTAGTCGGTGCCGTAAAGAAGGCAAGAGATGAAAAGGAATTATTCTCCAAAAATAGCGTGAAACGCGCCGGTCCTTCTTGGAATCTTTTTGAAGGCAGTTCGCGAGGTTTACTCGCGAGCGTAATTTATTAAGATGAAGTCATTTCGCTTTCCAACGTTTTGGATCGGTTAGTTCGAAGCCTGGTATCCGTCATAACCGACGAACATCTCGCGTTCGATAGACCAGAGAAATCTCCTAACTTCATAAATGCTACTGACAAACCTAGGCACGCGTGGGTTTATATCATTTTTTTTTCTTTTTTTCCTTTTTTCTTTTTTAAGAATTACTATTATTATTATTATTATTATTATTATTATTATTATTCTTGTTGTTGTTGTTGTTGTTTTATTATTGTTATTATTATTTTTATTATTAGTTGTCGCATAAAAGAAGATAAGAATTTTACGAGATGACGTCTAACAGAGTCGACACATTTTTATTTGAGTAAGATGATAAATATGAAACTAAATATTTTTTTTATTTTTATTTTTTTTTTTTTTTACTCTTTTACTCTTTCTTTTTCCTTTTCTTTCTTTTCGTTCCACGTATAATAATTCTCTGTCTCGTATGTATAAGGAGCAGTGGCTGTACTGCATGAATGTTTTATCATAATACAAGATACACGCCAGAAGATAACACTCAGCACACGAATATAAATGTACCTAGGGCATTTACTAACTCACTCTCTCACTTACTTACTTACTTACTTACTTACTTACTTACTTACTTACTTACTTTCGTTTCCTGTTATATAAAGAAAGAGAGAAAGAGTTAATGTTATTTAAACGCACATAGAATTGGTGGTTTATGTTAAATAAAACTCACTTAATATGTATATATATACAATATATACATATATATACATACATACATATATCTTACAACTTTAATGAGTCTGTCATTAAGCTGTCGCCATTATCTCGCCAACTAAACATACATGCTAGCAGTCTAGTTAATCGGTGAACGATTAATCCACTTTGAATCAAGAATCATGTTACGAGTTATAAGCTGATCTTTAACAGCATGTAAGTATTCAAGGTTTCATTGTTTCCTAATTCCGATTTCCCATTCGAGACTATCGAAAATAACATCGATGGTATCAATTTGAACGTAAATCGATCGATCGATCGATCGATTGAACGATCGATCGGTCGATCGCAGGGGAAAGAAAGAAGAAAAAAAAGAAGATTCTTTAGAGAAAGAGATAGAGAAAGAGAGAAAAGAAAGGAGTACAAGAACGAAAGAAAGAGAGAGAGAGAGAGAGAGAGAGAGAGAGAGAGAGAGAGAGAGAGAGAGAGAGTTTATTGCTTGGCCTGTTATCGAGAAGGGTCTCGTATGAAGCGTATGAAGCGGTAAGCAAGGTAGCTCGGACCGCCCTGTAATTCGAGCTGCACAACGTCCAAATAAAGAATTCATAATGGCGATGATGAGCACCGGCAATTTTCTTCGATACATCGAAGATACATCGGTAACTTCCGAGCAGCCCTGGCAATCCTCCCTCTCCCTCATCCTTTCCCTTTCCCTCTTTCTCCCCCCCCCCTCTCTCTCTCTCTATATATATATATATATATATTCGATATATATATATATATATATATATATATATATATATCTTTCTGTATCTTTCTTTTTCACTCTTCTCGCTCATTCATTGTCCACGATGGAAGAAAAAGGTTCAGGATCGTTCGTTCGGATCAGGCTTTGGTCGCGTTGTTATCGACGAGCACGCTTCGAGTCTCGTTCTCGTTTGATGGTCGATCGTTTAATAACGATCTATCGAACGACCTGTTAATATTTTTACTCGATCAGTGTATACCTACCTATATATCGCAGGCCGCCCATTTGTGGACTCGCCCCGATAGGTTTCTTAATAGGCATTTAGTTATCTTTTAGTTATCTCTTAATTTTTGTTTTTGTTGTTTTTGTTTTTGTTTTTGTCGCCGTCGTCGTCGTCGTCGTCGTCGTAATCGTCGTCGTCATTGTTGTTTTTGTTGTTGTTGTTGTTCAAGAAAGCCATTCATTTGTCATCTAGGAAAGGACCAGGCGCCATGCCTTTACCTACATTTTTCCTTTCATTTTCTCCCTTTTTTAATTTATTTTTATCTATTTATTTTTTCATTTTTTTTCTTTCTTTTTACATAATAAAGAAAGAAGAGAATTGATAAATTTTTTTCTTTTCATTCTTTTCCTTTCTTTGCTTTTTTATTTTCGTCCCTTAGGACTTTCATCATCTTTCTAGGATATGTAACAAAAAAAAAAAAAGAAAAAGAATAAAAATTGGTTAATCCCATTTTCAATTTTTTATTACTATTCGACGTTTATTTTTTTTTTCTTTTTTTTTTTTCTTCCAATTTTGTTTTATACGATTATCTTCGAATGTACGTAAAAAAGAAAAAAAAGAAAAAAGGACAAAGAAAAGAAGCATTACATACATCGTTTTATTAGTTCTCATTTAATGAAAGTATAATTATATTGTCAGCTATTGTTTTAATTCGTTCGACGTGGATACCATTAATTTTTTTTACTAAGTCATCCTGCCGACTAAAAAGAACATAACACGAAGAGATAACTCCAAGGATACGTTAAGTGCATCGATGGATCGGTACCAAGTGCAAAAATGATTTTCGTCGATCTTCTTGTCGTGTGTTTAAAAACTCATGATGCGTGATTTAGCGTCATACAGCATTTCAAAATTCAAACCGATCTGTCGATCGTTAATTTATGACCGGGAAAGATAAATTCGCGACAGTGCCGAACGACAAACGATGCCCCGAAAGGTATGTTGAGTTTTCTTGTTTAATACACGGTCTCATCTCATGGGTTGGAGAAATTGACGAGATCTCCCGACGTGCTGAAGGAGAAGCTGGAAGAAAGAAAGAAAGAGAGAGAGAGAGAGAGAGAGAGAGAGAGAGAGAGAGAGAACGATAATATGAGAGAATAAGAAGATTCGCTTTCTTTAGAAAAAAAAATGGAGATACCTTCGAGGTATACGCGTCAAACAAAATTACAAGTTTTCGACGATCCCATACAAGATAACGAGAGACGTAACAAAATGCACGTAACATCGAATGTTTTTTAAAAAGAAAAAATAATTTCATAAAAGAAAAAACTAAAAGAAAACAAATTGTTAAATTTATGAAGATGAATGAAATTAAATACAAAGAAAGAGAGAGAGAGAGAGAGAGAGAGAGAGAGAAAGAGAGAGAAGAAAATAGAAAAAAGACAAAGGAGGGAACCTGTCGACAATTTCGTTGAGTCGACTGGTAACAAATAAATATTAGTTTTTGATTAGTAAAAAAGAAAGGAAGAATACATACACACACACACACACATATATATATATATATATTGATGATGATATATATCATTCATCTACAAATCCATGCTACAATTGAACAACCATCTACAAATGAATTAAGCCAATAAATAGAAATTCTCTCCGGAGAGATGATACGAAGTATTTCAATCGATTTGTAATAAAATATAATACTTAGATCATAAGATAATTTTGAGGATAGAAAATCATATATACTGGTCTCTACAAAATTTATGTATCTATCAAAAGTTATGTATTTCGTAGAATCGAAAATTAAGAGAGAGAAAAGAAATAAGAAAAAAAAAAATAAGAATAAAGAAATGAAAATTAATAAAAAGAAGAAAGAAATAAAAGAAAGAAAAAAAAAAAGGGAAAAGAAAAAGAAAAACACGAGTCGCGCGTGCGAGCTTCGGTTATATATCTGCATTTTGCATAATCCCCTTCGGACGATACGTTCAATAACGACTCACAGGGATCATTTTCCTGGCATTGACACGCCCACGTAATTCGGACTCATTTACTCGTTGACTCGCTTAACCCGCAGCCAGTCATGCGTCAGTCAAGCCGGTCGGTCGACTGCCAGCCCGCAGATCCATAATTTCGATGTGAGCCGCTTTAGCACGCGAGAAACGAGTTTTCTCGGCGTGCACCTACATGCCGTGGTAATTAGACGTGAATCTAGACACCCCGACTAGTAGTGGTAGCCTGAGCCCTCGTTAATGTAAAATTTTTCGTATCCCGACTTCTTCTCAAAGTCCATTCTTTTCTCTCTCTCTCTCTCTCTCTCTCTCTCTCTCTATTTTTTTCTTTATCTCTCTGTCTACCCTTTTTTCTTTCTCTCTTTCCGTGATTTCTTCCAATTTTGTTTTATATGATTATCTTCGAATGTACGTAAAAAAGAAAAAAAGAAAAAAGGACAAAGAAAAGAAGGTAGGTATATTCATTACTTGCTTATTTACTTACTTACTTACTTACATCTCTCGTTATAACGTTTCCTCACGAGACAGGTGTAACTTCAAAAGTGTCCAATTTCAGGCGAAGAGAAAGGTGTATCCAAATTATTTCGAACATATCGTATACTTACATCTCGTTCTTGTCACGATGAGACAAAGCGAGAAAGAGAATTGAACCTATTTTCTTTCAACAATTGGACATATGCATGTATGTATGTGTCATTTAATGAGAGATATAATAAGTTCCTGTCGATCACAGATATATATATATATATATATATATATATATATACATATATATATATATATATATATGTGTATGTATATATATATATATATTCACAAAAGAAAAGTATCCAATTTAAATGTCTATCGTTATTATTTTTCTCCTTTTTACAATTCTCAATTACGCAAATAATTTTTTTGTATTATCTTCATTTACTCCAATCAATTAAAATCTCGAAGACGCGTTAAGGATCACGTTTGTTTACTTAATTATGTCGATCAATCATAATCTCTCTTATGAAATAACAGAGGGAACTACTTTACCGATAGATATAAAGTGATATAAAAAAAAGACTA
This sequence comes from Vespa velutina, assembly GCF_912470025.1. NCBI lineage: Eukaryota > Metazoa > Arthropoda > Insecta > Hymenoptera > Vespidae > Vespa > Vespa velutina. Next base: position 8,633,462 of record NC_062192.1, on the reverse strand, counting down.
TTCATCAGAAAGATCTAGACTCGATGTAGAATAAAAGTAGACACTTAAATATAAAAGAACATTCTAAAAGATGTTTGACATAAAAAATTATTGACGAAGATTTTTCGACTAGAGAACTCTCTCCCTCTCTCTCTCTCTCTCTCTCTCTCTCTCTCTCTCTCTCTCTCGTACGAAGGAGAGTTCGTTAGCGTCCGGCTGTTGAATATCATGGCTTTTTAGCCTCCAGGTGTCATTAGGGCGAGGACGGACGGGCGGACGCTGATTGGTCTCGGCCGATCGCCTTGGGGGACACCGGCCCATCAGCTGTCCCATTCGCGCCGGCGACGATCAGGAGTGCGATGAGGACAGAGACGACGAAAACGGCGACGAGAAGAGGTGGACGAGCGAAACCGATTTGCCACTGAAGAACGATCTTAACCCTCGTTTTCCAGTTCTTCTCGAGCCTTCCTCGGTTGTCTCTTCATTTCGACGACGACGACGACGACGGCGACAACGACGACGACGACGACAACGACGACGACGAGGACAACAACGACGGTGAGGACGATGAGGGTGACGAGGACGACGGGAACGACGACGATGAGGATGACTATGTGGACGAGCTTGTTTCAAGGTCTTACTTGAAAGAAACTTAGCTAACAAAATAGGAGAGAGACAGAGAGAGAAAGAGAGAAAGGAAAAAGAAATAAGAAAAATTGTCTCCTCTCGGTAGTTCATTATATTCTCGTATAGGTAATGCATAGGTATGGACGAGTTTGTAACATGTGGTTTGAAACTCGGATTGCCTTGTTCAAGGCAAAAGATTGCTCTGTTCAGGATAAAAGATTGCTCGAATAACAGAAATTATCCTGTTGGGAATAGTAGTAAAGCAAGCGTCCCAGTAAATATTAGACTGGCATTCGGAAAAATAATTTAATTATTATTTTCATTTTATACGTCATACACACACACACACACACACACACACACACATATATATATATATAAATGTACGGACGTTAGTTAAGAGTTCCAAGGAAAGGAAATACGTATAAACGAAATTCGCGGAGGGACTAATTTCCGAGGGACTAACGAAGCACCCGAAAAAAATGGGAGAGAGAGAGAGAGAGAAAGGAAGAAAAAGAGTAAAAAAAAGGGGGGCGCGGCAGGTAGGAGTTAGAATATGGCCGAATCGACACAGTCCAATCTTAATCTCGAAAAGAAAATTAATCACCGAGACACGGGCACACCGCACGTCCCCCTCCCCTTCCCGCCCACCGTTACGTTCTTCCTCCCTCCCTCCCACCCTTCATATACACATCCCCAACCGTGCCAATACAAAAGTTGGCAAACTCTCGTTAGTCGAAACCAGATAGTTGTTCGTTTCTTCGCTTTGGACGTAGAGAATCCTCCTCCCGTGTAAATGGAGCTCGTTGGCGAATGAGAGAAGATCAAAGACCCCGACAGGTAGTAGAGTTTGTTCTCTCTCTCTCTCTCTCTCTCTCTCTCTCTCTCTCTCTCTTTCTCATTCTCGAAGAAACGTCAGTTCGCAGGAATTCAAAAAAGGAGAGTGGAACGTGAAAGATCGACATGCGGCACAGAGGGGTCGTTCCGGATATATTAACGAGGTCCGGACGATCGAAATTACGAATCCAAGAGAAGGATAGAATAGGAAAGAGAGAAAGAGAGAGAGAGAAACGGAGGAAAAAAAAGAAAGAAAGAAAATAAAGGTGGGAGGTGAATATCGAAGGCCAGCACGAACTGGAACGGGCTCTTTAATATAATACTTTCGTGGAAACGAGACCACGATGATGTCCGTTAACGCGATCAATCATTTTTTAGAGAGAACTGTAGGTAGAGGGTTGCCTAGTCTCAGCTTGTCAGTTCCCTTTTAACGCTACAACTACGACGACCAGCAATATCGGCAATGATTAAAAACTATTAACCATCATAGGCTTCCCTCTGACCTAAAGAACGACCAGATGATCAGTTTGAACTTGGCTTGTTCATGAAAGTAAAGTCTTTTTCCATCTTAACTCTTAAAGAGGTACTATCAAGAATCGTTAGGCAAACTCGTTTAACCGATCACCTCGAATCATTGCAGAGAGAGAGAGAGAGAGAGAGAAAGAGAGAGAGAGAGAGAGAGAGAGAGAGAGATAGGCTGAAAAAAGAGAAGGACGAAGCTATCTCGTGCGAGCTAGCGCGTGCGTATCGAGAAAGACGATCACGAATCACGATGACGTCAGGTTGACGGAACGGAACGGGTACCGGATAAGTTAATGGCGAGCGAGGAAGGCCCAGGACCGAGGCTGGCCCCGGCAGCGGCGCGGCCTCCTGATTACAGACCTCAGAATCCTCTACACTCTCGCTCTCACCTCGGTTGTGTTGTACCGGGCCCCGGCATCAGGATATCACTATAGATCACTAGCCAGCCAACAGTTCGTCCGCGATCGTGGGCCTCACCCCACTACCCCCTTCGTCCTTCCCGTCTTCCCCTCCGTAGGTAGGTGTTTCTACCAGCCCGCACGACCGCCCGCCCGTCTCTTCACCTCTTCGTAAAGCCAAGAAGTGGTGCTCCTCTCCGCACCACGCTTCTCGCATTCCACTTTTTCTCGTGAAATTTATCGCCGATGACGTTTCTCACCAACAAAAATTTCGAGTTAAAAGGAAAAATAATGGCGGAGGGTTGGCAGGAACTATTTTTTTTTATTTTTTTATCCCGTAACTATTCGTACCTTCCTCTTCACTTGGACGGCTTTGTCATCCTGAGGAGGAAGACCTTCTTTTCGATTCGTGGCTTTGTTTGTTTGTTTGTTTGCTTGCTTGTTTGCTTCTTTCTTGTTCTTTTTCTTTTTTCTTTTTCTTTCCTCTTTTTTCGTTTTTTTTTCTTTTTTCTTTTCTTTGCCTTGAGAGACCAAGCGCCTTTGATGAATTGCTACCCTTATAAATTCAGACACGAGCTGACTCTCTCTTTCTCTCCCGATCGCTCTTTTACGGCTACCGGTCAGCTCGATTTTGCTTTTACTTTATTCGCCGAGCTCGTTGCCTTTGTTGAGTTGGTCCTATCAGATCGACTAAAAGATCTTACCGTCATCGAAAAAAAAAAAAATAAGAAAAAAAGAAAATTAATGAAACCAATTAAATCAAGAATATTTTTTACAAAAAATTCCTGTCGACATATTTAGTTCTAATCATTCCAATCGTATCCTGTTCTTTTAACAATTCATTCGAAATACGAAATATGTATTCCCGCAAAGATCTTTTTTCTCTCGATTTTGTTAAATAACAAATGACAAATGATTGTGATCGACGATCGAAACGAACGAAGGTATTCACTTAACGATTTGAAGAAGAGGCTGAAATCTCGAAGCGGTCGTTAGCTTAGAAATTTATTTAAGCCTGAGAAAAGATCGAACAGAAGTAAATGAAAGCGTCAAGTCGAACGTTTCGATAGGGTAAAAGGGATAGTCCTCTTGCGCCGTTTAAGAGAGATTTAGGTTCGACTATGGGTTCCCGTGAGTTAGCCGCATGTGGCGTGTGTGTCGGCCGCGGTAGATTAGAGGCCGCGGGATAATTAAGTAGCGCCTTCGAATAACGCCCGGCTACGCACTGAACACGACGATATATACCTATATATATACACCTATATATGTGTGCATATATATATATAGGTATATATGTATATACATATATACATACATATATACCTTGTTCGTGTTTAGGATTTCCCTCGAAGGATATTTCGCATTTTTTTCCTCTTTAAATTCTCTGACGATTAAATCCTTTTCTCCATCAATTCCTTTCATGTTTCGCGACTTTGAGCTCTACGATAATTCTTCAATAATTTTACATCGATACATGTGCCTACCTACCTACCTACTTAATTTACAGTACAAGATAAATCCTAAAATAGATTCTTATAATTAAAATATGTATAAGATGTATTATATTGTGATAATTAAAATAATAAATATATTGTGTTATTAAAAATTTCATTTCGAACATTTTTTACGCATTTCCATATCGAACATTAAAATTTTTTGCATGTAATATATTTTTTTGAATCACCAGAAGCACGAACCGATATATATATATGGAAGCCGTGAAGAATGATCAAATGGCAATTGTTTTTCATTCAGACGATTAATGAAAAAAATAATATCCAAATGATAGCATAATGCAGATTTTAAAGATGTTGGGAAGAGGGTCGGAGAAGAAAGAGTGGGATGCAGAGGGGGAAGGAACCAGACAAAAGTAATAAAATATTATATTTGGCAATGATTACAATAGAAGTTAAAAATCTCTCACGATGGTAAGTTCTGAAAGAGACAAAAGGTTACCCCCGTCTCGCTATGAGGATTCCATGGATCCCGAGAAAAGGTACACGAGGTACGGGGGATTCGGATTATTAGTGAGCGGGTAGTCGTAGAAGGTGTGATTCTGACGTGTCCGACGCCTCTTCTCTCTGCAGGTGAGAGACTTGAGAAAGAGAGAGAGAAAGAGAGAGAGATACATATATATAGAACGACTCTGGATCCTCCTTGCATGTAAGAAAGAGAAAGATAGAAAGAGTGCAGCAAGCAAGAGAGAAAGATACAGAGAGAGAGAGAGAGAGATAGAAGCAAAGAGACCGAAAGACAGAGATAGAGAGAAAAGAGAGAGAGAGAGAGAGAAAGAGAGAGAGAATAAGAGAGAGAGAGAGAGAGAGAGAGAGTGAAGCGAAGGACAGGTAGGTCCAAATCGTATTGAACGAGGAAAGAAGATGGAACGAGAGAACATGAAGTATAAGGTAGAGTGAGTAAGAGAGAAAGAAAGAGAGAAAGATGCTGAGAAGGCGCGAGAGAGCAGCAAGAAGGGTGGCTGCGGTGGGAGAAGATCAAACGAGCCGACAAGCCACGGGGTGGTCTCTACCCGCGCTCATTCTCCGATCTTCCTTCTCTTAGCCGCTGCCTACCAACCTCTTCGTTCGTTCCTCTCTTTCTCTCTTTCTCTCTTTCTCTGTTTCTCTCTTTCTTTCATACTTCAGTTCTACCACTTTCCTTCTTGGTCTCTATCTCCTTCTCCTCCCGTTCTATCGTTCCATCTCTGTCTCTCTTTAACCTCCTTCCTATCTCTCCCGTCTCACTCTCTCTCTCTTTCTCTCCCTCTTTCTCTTTTTCTTTCTTTCTCTTTCCCTCCGCGAGTTATATTATTCATATTTCCACGCTTATATTTCCCGACTATGTATGTGGTTCGGCGATCTACGTTCCCTCCTTTCCTTCGCCCTCTCTCTCTCTCTCTCTCTCTCTCTCTTTATATATATATCTTCTTCTTCTTTTTCCTCTTCTTCTTCTTCTTCTTCTTCTTCTCTTCTTCCTTCTTCTTCTTATTTTTACTACGTTGGTCCAAGTACCTTCTGCCGACGGCAACATTGTGAA